>NC_067142.1:25092838-25255338 GCF_903995435.1 Acomys russatus | reverse complement strand
TCTCTCCTCTCTCTCTCTCTCTCTCCTCTCCTCCCTCTCCTCTTCCCCCCTCCCTCGCCCTCCCCCCCCCCAGACTCCCCAGTACCATGCAAACCTGCCTGGACCATTGTGAGTAAGGATAATTTGTGCCCGTAGAGACAGCTGTAGTAGCTTCTTTAAGGAACATGATTCTGTACCCTGAGTCCAGAATGTTCCTCCATCCACTGCAACTCCATCCATGCAACTCAGAGCCTCAGACATCTCTTTGGTTTCTGGACATTTGCAATCCTCTCCCAGATGGTTGCCAGTCTCTCTGAGTGGCTGTTCCAGAATCAGATACCAGGGAACTCTGCTTCCTGGTCCAAATGTCATAAAAAAATGAATAGTGTCATCTGTGGTGCAGGGGTGACGCAGATTGGCTCAGATGCCACACTGTCTGGCTCTCCTCCACACTGGCTGTGCACTTAGCTAGCCTGGCTGCGCACCATCGCTCTCTGACTCAGCTCCCCCTTACCATTAAATTGGAATTACACTACCTGCTCCATGGGTGTAGTTGCAAAGATTAAATAAAGTCCAGCGGAAGATGCCCATGTGGAAGCCAGGTGTGCTGCAAATCATTTTCCATGCTGTTCCCTTGACATAGAATTGCTCACTGAATCTGGAGACTGCCTCCCCCCTTTTCTTTTCTTTCTTTTTTTGGCTAAGCTGACTGGCCAGCAAGCCACAACTCTCCTGTCGTCTCCACTCTCCACTCCACCTCCACCTCCCCTCCTCACTGGGGTTACAGGTGTGCACAGATTTCTCACATAGGCGCTGGGGACTCTGTTAGGCATTCAGGTTCTGATGCTTGCTGTGTGAGAACTCTTCTCTGTGTCGCCATCTCCCCATCCCTAAATATGCTAATATATTTAAAACAACTAAGGACAACGTCTGTCACATAAAATGCACTCAGATGCCAGCAGTTATGACTGCTCAGTTCTTTATAATCACCCAGCTGATGTCTGACATCCTCTCAGGGGGCGTCTAGGGATGCAGACATGGGCGAGATACAGTCTCTCCTTTCCAGAACTACCAGCAGATAAGTGACAAGAGATTGCATTAAAGGACAACACCGATTTGCAGAAGCACCGAGTAAGTTACCATGAGAGCCAGAGGGAAACAGACAACACTAAGGAGCTTCCTAGAGAAAAAAAAAATGTGTGTGCTGTGTGGTCCACCACAGGGAGGGCACAGGCTGGTTAGAGACACAGGGACTCTATATCCCACCACCACCATCACCCCCACCCCATCCCACCCCACCCCACCCCACCCACATGTGTGGGGGCCATGCGGGAGGCTAACTCTCCACTTCAAAAGAGCTATTGAAACATAACAAAAGTGGTGGGGGTGGGGATAAGAATCCCAAAGTTGAACTACAGCCTGGCTGAGTAATTAATCTTTTTTTTTTTAACTTAATGTTTAATTTTTTCTTTTTTTACACATTTTTATTGAAAATAAAATAATTCATATTACGTCTCATTTGCTATCCCATCCCGTGCATCCTCCCATTCCTCCCTCCCTCCCACTTTCACCCCATTCCCCTTCCCTATGACTGTGACTGAAGGGGCCCTTCTCCCCCTGAATATGATGCTAGGGTATCAAGTCTCTTCTTGGTCGTCTGCTCTTTCCTCAGAATGTTATCGGGCCTCCCCATCAAGGAGACATGGCCAAATATGGGGCACCAGAGTTCGTGTGAAAGATGGCTGAGTAATTCTTGTCATTCTTTCTTATTCACAATTGTTTTGGGGGAGGGGAGAACCTTGGGTTCCTTCAGAGGCAAGTACAGAGGAGGAGACCGCCCCACCCCCATCAAATGAATAAAGACAGTACATTAAAAATGAAAATTGGGACTCAAATGGAAATTAAGACCTGACAGATTTTTTTTTTCCTATAGAAATGGCTGATCAGTCTTCAGTGTCAAGTTAGCTAATTTACTCAATGAGATGAGGAAAAAGAAGAAAAAAGAAAAAAGTTTTCAGAGATGGAAGGCAGGTGTCCAGTCTGGCACAATGAACTTGTGCCAAGAAGTCTTTGATTCCTTCTCTGGAAAGGCTACAGAATTCTCCCTTGAACTTCTGATTGTCTGGCCTCCTTCTCCCCAGGGCAGTTATTACGGGTATGTGCCACCCTGCCTGGTTTCTATGGTGCTGGAGATGCAGGCCCTCATGCGTGCTGTGCTCCCAAATCTCTGGCCCTCTGTTAATGGTGTTCGTTCTGGATTCAGTCCTCAGAAGTGCAGGTAAGAGGGCTGTAGGGTGCAAGGCTGAGGTGAAAGGCAGTACCTAACCAGAAGGACAAGATCCTTCCTCCCACTGAGTGCACATCTGAGCAGCCAACCTGGTCACCAGACATGGAGAGAAGTCATCAAAGCACCTTCCACACAGTGTCCAATGTGAAGGGAAACCCACCAAGAAATGGGAAAGCCAGTGTGACCAGCAGTTGCGCACTGTGATAATCAAGCTACTGCCACCCTGACTGGAAGTAAATTACCATGACAACACTCTGAGTGTGCCTGTGAAGATGTCTACAGGAAGACTGAACTAAGTAAAGAGCAACCCGCCACAATGTGGGTAGCACTGTCCCATGGACTGTGGTCCTGAACTAAATACAAAGAGTAAAGAGAAATGAGCGCCGCTCACTTTGTCCTGACAGTGGATGCAGGATACCCAGCATCTCTCCCCTGAAACCGCACCTTCCCAGCCATGGAGGACTGGCTCCCTTCACACTGTGATCCAAGCAAGCCCTTCCTTCCTGAATTGCTTCTTGTCTGGTATTTACTCTCAGCAACAAGGAAAGTAATGAATATACCCACCCAATATTTAGTCTCTCTCTTTCTGTCATTTTCTATGAACTCTCTCCATATACATGAATTGTATTCGTATATACAAATATATATGAATTTTACTCACATATATGAATGTATATTTTATTCTCTTTAACTGAACTCCAGGTCTGTTGAGATGATGTTTCCCAGGCTCCTTTATGGGTAACAGAGCCCATACCACAATGTCCGTGTGATTGATAGGCAATGTTGGGTGTTGTCTAAGAAGAGGTCTCAACTTTTGCCTCTTTGTCCTCCACTCCTCACTCACCCACTTTGTCCCTCCTTGAAAGATGAAACCACATTGTAATCCTGAAAATGAAGTGAAGGAGAGATAAACCTGTTTTTTAGGATCTCAAGTGCGGCATTGGTATGGTCTTGTGAGAGAACAGGTGAGGTTAATCCACTAGAAGACCAACCACCTCGTGCGGGAGCTTAATTGTTGCCAGCTGAAAAGATCCCGTGACCAGACTCTGGGAGGAGATATAAATGAGTTGAAAACTGGAGGTGGGGCTTTTTGGAGACTTTGGATAAGTTTTGGCTGTTATTGGCGGCACTTCGAGACGCTCCTAGAGAGAACCGCTTGAGAGAGAACCGCTCGAGGGAAGTCTTCGGGGCTCCGGCTCCTGCTGAGGTTTGGGGTTCTGGTTACTCAAGGTTCCAGCAGAAGAAATCCTGCTGATTGTGCCAGGAGAATCGCTCCTCAGAACTGATATCCTTATGGTTTTGTTATTGTGTCCATTAATCCTCATTTCCTATTGTTTTGGTTAGTGGGGTTATAAGTGACGTATGCTCAGTCACTAAGTTGTTAATAAAATATATTGGTTAAGAAAATTGAGCATACAATGAAGGACATTTGCTAAGGTCATGACAAGGGACAGACAGGCCAGACGGATAGAACTGTACCAGCCCAGAGGCCCATTTCCGGGCTTGTTAGATGGAAGAGAAAGAACCCCCGCTATTGTTGAAGATGCTGTTTTTTTGGTTTTCCTCTGCTCCTAAAACCACATTTCTTAGCTGATTCAGCTCTCTACCTCGGCCCCTTCCTCTGCATTTCAGGGAGAAATGTGAGCAGACATTCACTGCATGGGGGCATCTATACACCTACTGAGCACCAGCCGCTGTGTTTGGCTTAGAAGTTTCAAACTGTGTTTGCAGCACAGAGGAAGGGTGCACAAGAAGGCATTATGCTTATAAATATCCCAGTGCCTGCCTGGAGTGGGGTGAAAGGGCTTAGAGATGGCTTCCTGAAGAGTGAGGAAGCCAAGGAGGGCTTTACAAAAGAAGCGGATCAAAATTTGATGAAGGAGAAGCCACAGGAAGAAGGAGAAAGCATTTGGCTATAGAGCCTTGGGAATGCAGAGTTGGAGAGCATACACCTTAAGTCATAGGAGGAAAGAAGGCGGGAGGGGGGGAATCAGCAGGATTAGAGCACAAGACAGCCTGCATGAACTCTGTTAGGAGAGCAGGGGAGATGGTCTGGTGGTTAAAGTACTTGATATGTAAATGTGAGGGCAGAGAGCAGATCACCAGGTGACTATGGGCTTAGAAGGTGAAGATGAGGATCTTGAATGGTAGTTGGCTAGAGACCAGCTATATCAGTGAGCTCTAGGTTTGATTGAGATACCTTAGAGACCAGCTGTATCAGTGAGCTCTGGGTTTGATTGAGATACCTTAGAGACCAGCTGTATCAGTGAGCTCTGGGTTTGATAGAGACACCCTGCCTCAATGAAACAAGGTGGAAGACAAATCAAAAGTGATTCCCAACATCAACCTTGGGCTCTCAGGTGCATGTGTACACAAGTGTGGCTACATACTTGTTGTAGTGACAAAGCTTGGTCACCAACTTGACATAACTGGAACAAGAGAAACTTGACTGAAGAACTGTCTCCATCACACTAGCCTGTGGCCATGTTCTGGGAGCATTTTTGTAATTGCTAATTGGTGTTGGAGTTAGTTGGTGTGTGCAGGGGGCCCTGGGCTGTATAAGAACAGCAACTGAACACCAGCCTGGCCAGGAAACAGCAAGCAGCCTTCCTCTGTGAGTTCAGCTTCAGTACCTGTGGAGATCCTGCCCTGTTTCCCTCAGCAACAGACTGAGGCCTGAAAGCATGAAGGGAAATAAACCCTTTTCCACAACTTGCTTTTCATCTGAGTATTTTTATCAAAACAACAGGTAGGAAACTAGGATACATGTAAACACAGATCAAGGCATGTGTGTGCACATGTGCGCGCGCACACGCACCCATAGATGAGGGAAAACAAAAATGTGATCTCTAATCTGAGGGTAAGTTTAAGCATGTGCAATGGGATTGCCATTCGATTTCAGAGAGCTCTCTCTGACTGCTGTGCTGCTGACCAACTTAAGGGGAGCCAGTAAAGGACCTAGGGACCACTTACTTATACTGAAAGGGGATGATACCTGTCCCCATAACACCAGAAGGCTGTCTTGCCTGTAACAACCTATCACCGCCCACTGGAGGAGAAAGCTCAGTGGCTCCTCAGCCACGACCTTTTCCCAGCATTCATTTCATTAGTGAGGATGAAAACCTCTGTCTGTGCTCCAGGCCCACAGCGCTCCATGCTCACAGGACAAGTCTCCTGGTGTGCGGTCATCAAGTTCAGTGACAAGTGGGAGCCTTGTATGATGCCTCGGAGTTCCTATTAGACTCTTATGATATGAAACAATTAAAATGGTCTCCTAGATCTGAGCTTGGACTCTCTTCAGGAAGCCCGCAAAGGACATAAGGCACATAGCAGCTCCCAGTCTTCAGGCGAGCATGTTGGCTGCACGCTTCAAGTTCCGTTTGACATCAAAGCACTTGCGGTCATTAGGAGTTGTAATTTAATAAATAAAAACGAAAGATAGTAATAGTCATGATAACAAACAACCATGTATGTGTGTGTGTGTGTGAGGTTATGTGTGTGTGTGTGTGTGATGTGTGAGTGTGTGTGAGTGTGTAAGAGTGTGTGTGTATGTGTGTGTGGGTGTGTGTGTGTACCCATGGAAACCATGGGGTGGCACCAGGTGTTCTACTCTGCTACCCTCTGCCTTATCCTATTCTCATTGAATTGGGAGCCCACTGTTTTGACTAGAACAACAAGCACAGTGAGCTCCAAGGATCCACCCTCCTTTTCCCAGTCTTCCCCATGCTATGCTCCTGGCACACAGGGCCATGCCTAGTGCTGAGGATTTGAATTCGGGTTCTCATTCTTGCATAGCAGGCACTCTTATCCACTCAGCCATCTCTCCGGCCTAACAACCTTGTTTTTTTTATGAGGCTACAATTGGTAGAATCAAGCTCTGATAATGAGGAAATGAGATATTTATGAGGATCTGTTCTGCCTTTATTAGTGTGAAGGTAGAGATGGTGTCAGGAGGAACTGTAAGCAATTCATAGAGACTGTAAATCCGACAATGATTTGCAAGACTGTAAAAACGCTCTCCACAGCCACAGGATAACCTAAACCTTGCCTGCCTCACCCCCAACTTGCAAAACCCTGCAGCCGCAAGTGGAGTTTCATTATAAGCAAAACCAATGTTTCAGCCTGTCCCATGTGTCAGCCATCAGCCAAGTGTGAGCATTATTCACCGGAAATAAGGCTACAGAGAATTGAGAAGTGCTATAAATGTAAAATGTGTAGGAGATTTTCAGGACTGATACAAAAAGAAATGTAAACTAGAGCATTCATATTTTAACATTGTTTAGACACTGAAATAATTACAGCTTGAATATACTGAGTTAAATTTTTAAAAAATGTTAAAGTTAACTTCACCTGGATCTGGGATGATAGTTAGTCGGTAAAATACTTGCTGTGTGAGGATGGCCTGAGTCAGAACTCCCAGTTTGGTGGTGTGCACCTATAAGCCCAGTGTTGGAAAGACAGGGGCAGCATCACACAGTCTAGACTATTAGTAATTTCCGGGTTCACTGAGAGACCTTTTCTCAGAAATAAGGTAGAGAGGGCCTTGGATGAAGGCAGAGCCAGAAAAATGCTGGCGAGGCAAGCGAGAAGACCTTCAGCAACTCTGGGAATGCAAGGTAGGGGTGGTGGCCTGCCTCTAACTCCGGTTCTCAGGAGGTGGAGACTGGTGATGCCTGTGGCAGGACAGCCAGCAAGAACAGACAAATCATGAGATCTGGGTTCAAGTAAGAGACACTGCCTTAGTATATAAAGTGGGGAGTGAGTAAAAAAGTCATTCAGCATCAACCTTTGACCTCTACACACACACACACACACACGTGCACAGACACATGTAAGCACATACCCACATAGGTGCACAAAGAAAATTATTAAGGTAGAAAGCAATTGAAGAAGACATCTTGACCCTTTTTTCCACACAAATGCACATGCGTGTACACATACATATATGTACACACAAAAACATATACACAAACTTAAGGTCACCTATTTCTTTTCATTTTTAAACCTGCCTTGGGGACAGGAGAGCTGGCTCAGTGGTTTACCAGCCCTTGCTGCTCTTTTTTTTTTTTTTTTTTTTTAATTTATTCTTGTTACATCTCAATGTTTATCCCATCCCTTGTATCCTCCCATTCCTCCCCCCCCCCCCATTTTCCCATTATTCCCCTCCCCTATGACTGTTCCTGAGGGGGATCACCTCCCCCTGTATATTCTCATAGGGTATCAAGTCTCTTCTTGGCAACCTGCTGTCCTTCCTCTGAGTGCCACCAGGTATAGATGACCTGTGTCTGGTTGCCAATGCTTATGTATGGCAGCTCCCAATCACTCTGGCTTCTGTGGTCACTTCTGTGGGCACATGCACCTACACATGTACATAACACACACACACACACACACACACACACACACACACACACACACACACGCATGAATGCACGCATGCACGCACACAAGCAAATCTTTAAAAAAACGTTGCTACTGGGGAAATTTCAAGGATGCACGAGGCTCCCATTATTTCTATGGGCAATCGAGACCCCAGAATTCATGCAAATGGCAATTATCAAGGACCAATGAGCAGAGGCTCCAGCTCTGAGACTTCCAATAACTCATTTGGTTCTGGCCCACCAGAGGACACAGCTGTCATGAAGTCCTGCTCAGAGCAGGCAAGACAACCCTAAAGGTCCCTCATCACCAGCCTGCAAGCGCACACAGGCTGAAGGTTCAGCAAGTGGAAGGAAATAAAATGCCATAACAATTTTTATAGTGAGCTGAGTTAGCGGCTGTTCATTAGCCGCCATGAGCTAAATTAATTCGAGCCTGATTGTCTCCTAATTGGAGAGGGACATAAATCCAGTAGATTGTGCTCTTATGGATGACACCTTGATCCCGTACCATCTCATGCCTCTGCATTTACAGTGCTCTGCAATGAAAGGGGGAAACCTCAGATTTCAATAATTACCTTAAAAATTATGAGTATTGACCAGGAACGTTTTACTGAATGATTTAATGTTCTAGGTTGTACATATTTTCTCAGTAAAGACACAGGTCAAGTCTTTACTGGGTGAATATGTGAAAGCCTGATATTGTGATCAAAGAATCATTGATTATTACTAAGTGAAAAATGTAAGGCACTTCTTATGCCAATACATTTACCCCACAATGATTATTTACTACTCATCTCAAACAAGGGGGGGAATCCTTATAGGCAGGCACTGTCTTTGTTTCTAGTTTTATTTGTAATATCTGCTTATCAGAGCTTCTTCAAAGAAAGATACAAACAAGAATAGTAAAAGGCAGCAGGGCTGGAGAGGTGCTCAGTGGCTGAGAACATTCATTTGCTGCCTTCACAGAACCAAAGTTCAGCTTCCAGAACCCATTTAAGTAGCTCACAGTCACCTGAAACTCTAGAGGGTCCCACAGACTCTCCTGGTCTCTGTGAGTACCTACACTCATGTACACACGCACACACACATACACAAATGCAAACACACACATGTGCACACGTGCATACATGCACACACATGCACACGCACACAAATACTCATACTCATCGCTAAAATAAATCTTTTTTTTTAATGTAAAGATAAAAATAAAGGGCATGTGGCAGTAAAGTGCTTGCTATGCAAATGTGTGAACCCTAGTATGTTCCCCTCAGATCAAAAAGCCAGGCATGGTGGTGCACATAATCCTAGCTCTTGGAAGGCAGAGACAAGCGGATCCCTGGGGCTCACTTGCCAATCAAGCTACCCTACTCGGTGAAGTCATAAGCAGTGAAGGATCATGTCTCAAAAAACCAAAGTGAATGGCACTTAAGGAATGACAGCTTAAGTTGTTCTGTGCCTCCACATATGTGTGCACACATGCATACACACACATATGAACTCACATGCACATATACATTTGTACACATGCATGCACATACACACAAACCCTCACGCACATGCACACACACGCGTGAACCCTTACACACACGCACATACATATTTATACACACGCCATGGAAGGGACAATGAGAAAGGTACCTGTTTCTGTCTTGACACCTTGCACAAAATTTGGTGCTCCTAAATTCTTTCAATGGTTAACAGCCCTTTACTTGTAAAACTGAATGCTTTTAAAGATGCAACTGCCCACAAACTTGGAGATCAATATTAGGATCGACCCCCAATGAGATGTAAAGAGTGGCAGGGGTATGTAAGCACTTCCTTCCAGCGAAGCCATTTTCTCTCCTGTCTCCTATCAGGAGGGCAGTGATTCAGATGAGGTGGATTTGGCTGGCAAGAGAAAGATCAGATTCTATTATGAAATCAATTTTGTCCTGATGGAGGAGAGCACTGGTCACACGCTACACTGGGTAGTAGATAAAGGAATTCTGCCAGAATGCTCCCCTGACTGTAGGCCCTTAAAGCACAACTTTCTGAAGAGACATCCACGCAGGCACAAAAATTTTAAAGAGATAGTGACTGGGTTTTTTTCCCAGCTCCTCCCGACTGCTAGCCACCTTACACCTTAAAAAGGAATTACTTTTTTTTTTTTTTTTTGGTTTTTCGAGACAGGGTTTCTCTGTGTAGCCTTGGCTGTCCTGAACTCACTTTGTAGACCAGGCTGGCCTCGAACTCACAGCGATCCGCCTGCCTCTGCCTCCCAAGTGCTGGGATTAAAGTTGTGCGCCACCACGCCCAGCTAAGAAGGAATTACTTTTATTAGGATCCTATAGTTCTTTGAAGTGGGGTGTTGATCCTTAGGGGTATTTTTTTTATTAATTCTGAGGATTTCATACGATGTATTTTGATTATATTCCCCCTCAACTCCTCCCTTCTCCTAAGTCCTCCTGGATCTGCTCCCACCTCTCTGCCCCCTCCAAGATCATGTTCTTTTTATTTTTTTAATTTAATAACTCGTCAACTTCAATTTGTGCTGACCATGTGTTTCTGGGTGTGAGTCTGTTGACGGAAGCATTGTAGACCTACCGGGAGCTATATCCTTAGAGAAAACTGGCTCTCCCTCCCAGAGTATCACCTGTCCATTGCTCTTCCTCCTAGTGAAGGGTGGGGCTACTAAGCCTCATCTCCAGCCATGCTGGAGTGATGACTGGCTGGATCCTGTCAGGTCTTCTGCAACCTAGGCTGCTGTGAGCTCATGAGGTCTCTGGTCTTCCCATGTCTGAAGAAGCTGCTTGGCCTCAGTCCTCCCAGCTGCCGGTTCTTACCAGCCTTCTACCCTCCTCTCCTACAGGGGTCACTGAGCCCTGGAGAGGGAGTGAGAGACAGACGTCCATCTGAGGCTGAGACCTCTCCAGTCACGTATTCTCTGTACTTTGCCAGTTGTGAGTTTCTGAGCTAACAGCCATCTATCCACAGAGAGACTTCTCTGATGACGTGTGAGATGCACATTTAAAGGGCACGTTGACCCTATGTCCACTTAGCAAAGTATTAGTACCAGGTTCACCCCTGAGAGCTCTGAGCTCCCCAGTACACTGGCTAAGAAATACTTTAAATAGTGCAATACTTTGCATCTTTTCAGGCTTCCTCCTGCTACAAGACCTGAGTAAATATACATTTACATTTCCCTCTCCTTTTTTACACAAAAGGAGACGGGGGCTAGAGAAATGGCTTAGTGGACAAAGTACATGCCATGTAAAACTGAGGACCAGAGTTTAGCATCCTCAGAACCCACATACAAGCATGGCAGTGTCCCCACATCAAGTTGGCTAGCTAGATCACCCAGTCACCCAGCTCTGGGTTCAGCAAGAGACCCTGCTTTGGCGTATTGGGTGGAGAGAAATGAAGGAAGAGGCTTGGCTTCTATTTCTGGCCTCCAGAAAGATGCACATATACATTTACACATATATACAAACACACTGACATATAATACATACATATACAAAAACAGTAGGCAGAGAGAGGAGAAAGCCAGTGAAGTGCCTTCGCTTGAGCATCTGGGAGCTCAATAATTTCTTCTTATCCATAAGTAGAGGGTTTTGTTTTTTTGTACTGCACCACTGTATCTCACTGTGTGCATCATAATTAGCCCAGCTCTGCAGACACAAATTGGACCACTTTTCCCCTTTGCTCTTACACATGATGTAGAGTTGTCACCATGAGAAGAAGAAAAGGAAAATGGATTACATGGTTAATTTTTAATTGCCAAATTGGGAGGTGGGGCAAGCCTTAATTAGGATGAGGTGGAAGGACACATGTTAAGTGTCGGGGTAGAACCATTCCCTAGGCAGGAATCCTAGTCTGTAGAAAGCGAGCTGAGCGCCGGCATCGATCACTGTGTAACCAGCTGTTCAGGCCCCTGCTGCTTGTCCACAAGTCACATGTACAGATACATCATTTGTACACATATGCAAACACACTAGCACATACACAACACACAAATGTACACACATACACCAAAAGAGTAGACAGAGAAAGGTGAGACACAGAGGAAGCAAAGTGACTTTGCTTAAGCATCCAGTAACTCAGTGCCGTGGCCTTTCCATCATAAAGGACTGTATGACAAATAAACCTTTTCTCCCTTGAGTAGCCTGAGTGTTTTCTAGCAGCAATGGGAAAAGAAACTAAGTATGTTATCCAAAGAAGCCGATTAAACAAACTTAACTTTGATTCAACTGGATGCTCTAACCGAAAGGAAACCCTCAAGCTGGAAGAAACAAAGATGCTCACTGACAAGATTTCATTTTCCAAGTATCCAAGGAGAATAGGAAATAGCAAAGAAATGGATCTGCATTTTCTCCATGCCTTGGGGTGATGTACATAGCTGACAGACTCTGTGAATATCTCTTCCTGTGCTCACCAGCTAGAATCCAGAATTCCAGAGACTTGGATTTGCACTAACTCCAGAGGAACAAATCTTCTAAGATAAGATCCCAGAGCATCTGGAAGCTTCTAAGGAGGGTGGCAGGAGCTTCCTGAGCTATGCAGCAGTCATGATGGGCATCTAGCATTAAGCCGAGGTCACGGGACACCATACAACTTCTCCCTGGGGCTTTGGGATGCTATTTCCTAGGATTCTTTTGGCTTAGAGCCCAATCCATGGCACGTGTAGGGTGTACATAGGCATGATCCTGTGATTTAGCCACTTTAGATAGACAAGCCCAGTGGAGCCAGCTCCCTAGGTAGGACGGAACCACACAAGCCTCTGTGGAACAGAACTGCTGAGTTGAGCCAATAAAACTCACAGAATCATAAGAGATTTTTTTTAAAAAGAAAAGAAAAATAGTGGTTGTATCAAGTCACCATTTTTGGGTGATTGTTATAATATATAATTAACAGGTACTAATTTTTCAAAAATGGAAACAAATTACATCATGGTAAGGTACTCTGTTTAGGATAAGAGAATTTGCATATGAGTGGAATACTTTGATGTTCTAAAAGACAGTGGATTGACAGATGATGCCTGACACAAGGTAAGCACTAAATGTTTGCTGTTACTTACATGGCAAATGGCCCCAAGCCCCAGATGTCCACTTTAGATAATGTGAGCCTCCATCCCAGGGTTATAACACCAAATAGCCAAACCACAAGCTTGCCAGATGATGTCACAGCCCTCTCAGTGGGATATGCCTTTAATTCACCAACCCCAAAATTGAGAATGAACTTAGGAAACTTAGCCATGTCTTGTTACTTCCGCTCAGACTATCCTACAGGCCTGATCGCTAAGCCCAACCTATTTCATCCAGACCAGTATAATATTAAAGAGTGAGTCATAAATTTTCTTCCTAATTGTATTTAATAGCATTCATGATACACAGTTGAAACTTAACCTATTCCATTTGCCAATTGATGCACATGGTTTAATTTACTTGAGATTAATTATGTAAGAAAAATAATTTGTTGACAATAAATTTCAAAGTACTTAATACAGCAGGTTTGGCTAGGGAAGCAAATAAATGCGTATTAAAATGCAGATTGAAGTGTTACTCTGCATTGATACCATGGAATGAGATAAAGTCTGTTTGTAGGATGTGTAGCACTGGGGATTCTTACAATATGTGCTTTAAAAATGAACTCATTAATTTTCATAATTTCACTGTTTCCCTTTCAGATGATGAGATAAAAAGATATGTTTATGTTTTAGGGCTTTTTGTTTCCTTCTCAGCATTTTTTTTTTGTAAATAACCAATTTGGACGAAATAAACACATTATTCTGAATAAATGAAAAGCCATATCAGACATAATCATCACTCTGGGTTCTCGTCGTTGCATGGGCTTTCAGAGTTGGGGAGCTACCCTGGCGCTCAGCAAGCATCACGAGGCTGCAGAATCACACACGGGCCCTCTAGACCTGTCTTCGAACAACTGTCAGAATGTTCATGCTAGCTCATTGTCTGTATTCCAACATCGATGTCCCCTAGTCATTTTACAGCTTTGTTACGATGGGAAACGAAACAGAAACGAGAACAAAAATGATTGTTACATACATGCACGTTGTAGAGCAGGCTGGGGAAGATGCCTTTGCGGGGCATGCATGGTACCCTGAGTTTGATCCCTAACACCACATTTTAAAGCCAACAAGATAGTACACACTTGCAATCTGTGCACTTGGGAGACAGAGGTAAGGGGAGCACAAGTTCTAAATCAACCTCGTCCACATCGGATGTTTGAGGCCAGCTGGGACTAAAACCTGTCTCAGATGAAAAGGCTGGGAGGTAGTTCAGTTCTTAAAGTGCCAGTGTCTCAAGATGAGGACTTCAGTTTGATCTCCAGAACCTATGTTTAAAAAAAAAAAAAAAAAGCCAAGCTTGGTGGCTGAGCCTGCAATCCCAGTTCTGGAGAGGCAGAGGCAGGGCTGGTCCCTGGGGCTCTTGAGCCAGACAGACAGTCTTGCTTATTCAGACAAATGTCTTATGGACAAACAAAGGCCCTATCTCCAAAACAAGGTGGACAGTGCCTGAAGAAGGTAACCAGCGTTCACTTGCAAGTGACTAGGAGCCAAAGTCTGAGATACCCTCTGTGGCAGCACAGCCAAGGCCAGCGGGATTCAGATGGCCTCATTCTCTTGAGCCCTCATACCAGTTTCTCAGTTCTCGAGAGTAGATGTATGGGCTTTTAAAGCTAAAGGGCCTGGGCAGAGGCCCACTCAGTAAAGTGCTTACCATCAGAACCCACATGGAATTCTAGGGTGCTAACACATACCTGTGACCCCAGTTCTGGGGAGTCAGAGACAAGAGGCTCCCTGAGGCTCTCTGGCTAGCTAGCCTAGCCAAACCTGTGTGTCCTGGGCCAACAAGAGAAGGTGGACTGTGCCTATGGTGTGAGACGTAAGGTTGTCCGCTGCCCTCCAGTCCCAAGCACTTGCTTACAACAGGTGCACACACACCTGTACCTGCAAGGACGTGAACACAAAGTTAAAACACTACTTTGACACTATCTCTCCCCATTCTTGCAGCCTTGTCTGTATTCATGATGACTGGCTTCCAGGAGCCTTTCATTATCAGCCACACATAGGCCTCTGACCTCTGAGCTTTGCCAACGAATTCTCCATCCAGGAGTTTCAAGACCGTGGACACGGGTCTTCAGGCTGGCAAGCCAAGGTTGGATTGAACCAGATGTCAGAACCAGTGAGTTCAGCATGCTACCCATGCAGGTCCAAAGTCCCTATAGCTTTGTCCCTTTCAGACCTTTTCAAGGAGCCCATGCTGCACGGCGTGGCCAATGTACCTATTTATAGAACACAGACCTGAGAAGCCAGCTGATAAATAATTTGTTCAAGATCACAACAGTTTTGTGTTTGAAGATTTATTAGCAGCAGAGATAATGGAAGACATCAGTGCACTGACTGCAAGGATTTGGAGATAATCAAGTGGACAGGTTGGACAGGAGTTAGTCTATGAGGTAGGTGATGGTAGGAGTGCAGGAAGTGGTAGCCAGATTCAGGAGCAGAGGAAGACAAACTTTAGAGCGTGGAACAGAGGTATGGGGAAACCAGGCAAGATGGCATGTGCCTGTAATCCCAGGGCTTGGGAAGCAGAAACAGAAGAATCAGAAGTTCAAGGTCATCCTTGGCTACTTTGAGAGTTCAAGGCCAGCCTGAGCTACATGACACCGGAAAGAGAGGGGAGGGGGAAGGGGGAAAGGGGGAGAGGGGAGGAAGGAAGATGAGGAAAAGAGAGTTCAGAATCTGTTCCATGAGCTCAGATACAATGGGGAGTGTTCTGCTCCTGGCCCGGATATAAGAGTAACTACAGAGAGTGGGAGCCATGGTTGATGTCAAAGAGAAAACCTCAGAAAATCCTCTGGGTACCAGATAGTTTATGCTAATGGGTTAAAGAACAAAACCAAACACGATAATAGCTGTGGCTTCCATACACCACTTTCACCAGCTGACAAGATTAATGGGCTTAACAGACCACTATAGATTATCTCCCACAAATACTGCAAAATTTTAGGATGCACAAACAGTCCTACCAAATTTTTAAAAAGCAAAATAATTTCTTCTATTAAATACACTGACAAGGAAATGAAAGTGAAAATCGACAGCAAGAGAAAATGGAGGACATTGCAAACTTATGGAAACTAAACAACACAGTATCAAATGACGAGTGGGTCATTAGAGAGGGACATTAGAAAGTTCCTAGAATCAAACGAAAATGACAGTAAAACATACCGGAACCTGTAGTGTGCTTAGTTGTGAAGCTTGAATATACAGGGTCAGAGGCACAGATGCCTAAATTAAACAAACAAACAAAACCCCAAATCAAACAGCAACAAACCCCAGAGAAACATCAAATACCTTAATGATGCACCTCTTAGGAAAACAAGGCCTGGACAAACACAAAATCAATACACAGAAAGAAATTATGAAGGTCAGAGCAGAAGTTAAAGAAAATTAAGGAAATAGAAATGAAAATAACAGAACAGAGAATCAATACAGCAAAAAGTTGGTTCTTAGAAGAGGTTAACATGATTGACAAACTCTTAGCCAAACTCCTGCCCCCCCCCAAGAGAGGGAGGAACCAACATTAATGAAACTAGAGGCGAAAGGGGACAGATTTCAGTAAACAACAATTAAGTTCAAAGAGCATATTTTTGAAAGTTCAATTCTGATACATTAGAATCTGAAAAATGGATAAATTTCTAGGCACGTACGACTTAATGAAAATTAAACCAAGAAGGTTGTGAACAACTTAAACCGGTCTGTAGTGTAATGACGTCGAATGCCTCAGTTTCTTTTCCTGTTAGTACGTGGAGTATTAAGGGGGAAAGCGGGAGGGAGGGAGGAATGGGAGAATACAAGGGATGGGATAACTATTGAGATGTAAAATGAATGAATTAATAAAAAAAGTTTAGTTAAAAAAAAAAAAAAAAGAACTGCATTACAGGGCTGGGGCCATAATTCATCTGGTATTATAGAGGAAGCCCTGGATTTTGCCCCCAGCTCTGCATAAACCCAGTGTAGTGGTGCCCACCTGGAATCCCAGTGCTTGGGAAGCGGGGAAAGGAGTATCAGAAGTTCAAGGTCACCTTTGTCTACATTGTAAGTTCAAAGCCAGCCTGGGCTGCAGGAGAGTCTGTCAGGAAGGAAGGAAGGAAGGAAGGAAGGAAGGAAGGAAAGAAGGAAGGAAGTGATGGGGGGAGCTGGGTAGGGAGGGACAGAGAGGAAGAAAAGAGAGAAAAGGATGGAGCAAGGAGGAATAAAGGAAGGAAGCATTAAGAAAGGGAAAAGAAAGAATGTATTCCAAAGCGGGAAAGAAATAGGACTTTTAGTAAGAACAATTACAGACTTTATCTGTTGCTGCTTCTTTAATGATATTGGGCGCGAAGGTTAAGGGAGTGGGGTCCAGAGACTCTGCTCTCAGTTGGATCTGGTTTCAGAAGAGCTTTGACTGATGCTGCAGGTAGGCACTTGAGTTCTTATCTATCTCCTCGGCTTCCCACACCTTTTTCCTTTAGCCTTTCCCAGCTGACCCATATTCATGCTTCCTTCCCCTCACGTTCAGCATACAAACAACCCCAAATCTGTCTCAGGAAGAAGGCCAGGCGACCTAAGAAAGCTTAAAATAAAATAAAGTAAAATAACAGGAAGCTTTCCTGGTTCTTTTAGGATGCCCACTTAAGGAACCTCCTATTGGTTACTTATAATGCGTATGCAAATGAACATTGGCCCTCCAGCTGGCCACGTTGTTCCTGTGGTCAGGTACACAGATAGCCACAAAGCTGTTCCACACACTCCAGGATGTGTTCCTCTGGGGAGATCTTGAGGGTGACCTTTGACATAAATACACGCTTTGGATGGGGTCCTGGCTAAGACAGTAAAGTCTGTGCCTTACGACCCTGAGACCTGATCCCCAGAACCACGGAAAAGCCTGAGTGTGACTGAGTGCTTGAAACCTCAGTGATACTGAGATTGGAGGCAGAGGCAGGGGGATTCCCTGGAAAGCTCCCTGGCCAGCTAGTCTAGTCTACTTGGCAAAGTTCCAGGCCAATGGAAGCTCCTGTCTCAAAACCAGAAAGGCGGAAGGGACCTAGAAATTGACACCACCAGTGTTGCCCTCTGACCTCCCAATGCATACATGCATGTACACGCATGTGCTCACCCACACACATGTGCACCCACACACTCACACAAGGGTCTAGCTCTGCAGAAAATGGAGATAAGGATCTCAAATCACCAGATAATTGTTTCTGTCAGGGTAGGAAATTTCCACTGTGGCTGCATGAACATGGACCTAACATTTGGAAGCCAAATACAATTTTTTACAAAAGCAGTGGAAATCGACTTTTCTCCCCTCCTGCCTTGACACGGTCTTGGGATGCTGCGTACCCTAGGAGACTGGGTATCACTCTGACTTCACAGAGCCATCAGGCTCCTAATCTCATTGATCAAGGATGCTAATGGTTCCTGGCAGGGACATGTGGTCCGTATTGCCATGATTCAGGAGGCTGGTGGCCCAGCAATACCAGGCCAAACGAAGCTGATAAGAATTCGCATCCAATTTGCATAAATTTGCACAGCATGTCAGAAACACTTTGAGTCTCTAACAGACCCAGCACCCAGGAGAAAAGAAGAGAAGGTAAAAACGGTTGATAGAGGGTGGATCGGCGTCTGGCCAAAATCTTTACTCCAAATGATACCCATACTTTTAATTGCCTTGTTGCTTATTCATATTATACTAAATAAAAAATGTAAGATTATCTTTCAGACTGATGCTTTTGTTACATGGTCACTGTTTTTTTTATTTTGATTTCTATATTTTTATTAAAATTAAATTAGTAGCTGCATGTGGTGACACATGCCTTTAATCCCAGCACTTAGGGAGGCAAAGGTAGGCAGATCCTAGTGTCCCCTTCCACCTCCAGTATGCCTTTTCACTTTCAGATCTGTGTTCTATCTACTGTCCCCACACTTCCTGCTTAAGGCCTTTTCTTAGGAAAGGGAGATGACTCAGTAAACACAGTGCTTGCTGCTCAAGCACAAGGACTTGACTTCAGATTCCAGTCACCCACATAAAAAGCTGGACACAGCATCACACCTGGGGGAGAGAAGCTGAGACAGGGTAGGGGCCAGCGGGCAATCAGTCTGCTGAGCCTGATGAAAGCCTTCGCTTCAGGAGAGACTTTAATCTAAGAGCAGAAGGGGGAGAGTCATAAAGGAAGGTGACATGGACCTTCACACACATACACATGAGCACTTATAGCTCTCTCTATCTCTGTTTCTTTCTTTCCCGCTCTTTGTGTGTGTGTGTATGTGTCTGTCTGTCTGTCTCTTTATGTCTATTTCTATTCTATCTTGTTTGTGTGTGTGTGTCTCTCTCTCATACACACACACACACATATGTACACATAAGCACTTATAGCTCTCTCTGTCTCTGTCTCTGTCTCTCTCTCTCTTTGTGTGTGTGTGTGTGTCTGTCTGTCTGTCTGTCTCTCTATTTCTATTCTATCTTGTTTGTGTGTGTGTGTCTCTCTCTCTCATACACACACACACACACACACACACACACACACAAACTTTTTTAAAACGCCCTCTCCTCTCAGGAATCTTTCTAGTTTCCTGACCACAGGCCACACTCACTCTTCCCTAAACACACAGGTAAACAGGAGAAGCTAAGATCAGGGTTTTATTTCTTTATTTTGAGAGTGCTTCATTTCAGCAATGAAAGTAGTTCCAATTAACACATTTTCCTGCTGGAGGTCCACAAGTGTCTCCACAAGCCCCATAAATAACAACTAATTCTAAGTTCTACATAGGAAATAGATAATACAGTGCTCGGATGTGCAGCCACCCAGAAGGAGAGACTGGTAAACCTGCCGAGCTGGGCCTTCCCCTTGTTCTATGAAATGATGGAGCATAAACTAAAACGCTTCCATGGTGGGAGGGAGGCGCAGAGCATCCAGCTTCTGCCGGCCATCTGTGCTTTCCTAGATCACTAATTGGGAATAATTCCATTGCTCCTGGAGCCTGGTAGTTGTGAATTTCTGGAAGCAGTGCTGGTTTCCCAGGCCTTCCCAGCGGCAGTTGTCTGGCACAGAGGAGGAAAATTGGAAGTTTGAAGGCAAATTGCTCATTAAAACAACCTTGAGGAAAGGGCTCCTCTTTGAATCTTAAAGATGGTAATGAGTAAGTCAGCAGGCTGTGCAGAGGAAACCTTCCCTTGTCCCTAAATTAATTTCCAGTGGCTAGGGATCCCGGAGGAACAAAGATTTTAAAGGTAAGACTGGGGTGGGGAGAAGAGGAGGGGAAAGAGAGAACACATATCCTCTGGACAGATACTGGCCAACCTCCCCAAGACTGATTCTCAGGAGGAAAATCCACCAGCTGCTCCCTGGCAGGAAACTTGAAACTGTCAAGAAATTCCATTTACTGCCAGCTGATGAGTCCGCATGGACGGCTACTCCTCCCGCCTGACGTGGAACTTCATTCCAACTTCAATGCTCTGCTGCAGGGGTCAGCAAAGAGAGCTTATCAACAATGAGAGCAGTAATGAACAGGGTCATCCCAAAACGCCTGGCCAGGACAGGCAGGCCAAGTAAGCCAGAGTTGGCACTGTCCTATTCTGACCTTGGTCGACCCCACATTGGGATGTCTGAACCCAAGTCACATGCTGACCTCAGCAGCCCACAGCATTCCTAATTCTGGCCAGGGTCTCCTTCCCAGCAAGGGTTGGCCTGGATGTCTGGCCACATGACAAGTGGCTACAGCCACTCTCAATCCATGACTGTGAGGTTCATGTGCTTGCTCTGTCTATAAGTTCATCCTTTTTCAAAGCTAAATTTATCTCATGTCTTCCATGGAGCTTTCTAGAACATACAAAGATGGGATGATCTCTTCTTTTGAATAGACCTTATGTGCTGGTTGGTTTTAAATGGAGGGGGCTACGATTGGGATGTAAAGTGAATAAAAAATAATAATAAAGAAATTTTTAAAAATGGAAAAAAAATAAGAAGGTGAACCTTGGCTTAATTCTTTTAAATAAATAAAGAAAAATAAAATAAACGTCAACTTGCCCAAACTGATAATATGTGCCCACCTCCCCTTCCCCCTCCCACCCCGACCCCCCGCCTGAATGAGAAACTGCCCAGATCAGTTTGGCCTGTGGGCACTGAGTGGTGGTGTCTTGATTGCTAATTTATATCAAAGGGCTCAGCCCACTGTGGGTGGTTCCATTCCCTGGGCAGGTGGCCAGGGGATATATAAGGAAGCCAGCTGAGCATGAACTTTCACAAGCCATCTACTGTAGTTTCTTGGTTGGGAGTGAGTTTTCTAGATAGAGGTAATGCTGAATGGAGTAACAGTCCCTCCACGATAGACTGTGATCTGTAACTATAAGACAATAAACCTTTTCCTCCCCTGTGGTGCTTTTGGTCAATATTATTTTATCACAGCAACAGAAATGTAAGTAGAGCTCCATGCATCCCCAACTGAACATTCATACCAACAGGAGTTCCTGTAAGACACCTGTCTGACTGATGCACCAACCAAGGACCGTGCATGGAGAGGACCTAGACCTCCTGCTCAGATGTAGTCCATAGGCAGCTCAGTTTCCATGTGGGTTTTGTAATATAGGGAGTGGGAGCTATCTCTGACATTGATCACTTCCTCCTGGTGGGGAGCCCTTGCCAGGTCACAGGGGAAGAGGATGCAGGTAGTCCTGATAAGACTTGGTAGACTGGGGTCAGATGGTAGTGGAGGAGGGCTCCTCCTTTCTGAGAACATGGGGACGGGGGCTAGGAGGAAGAGGGAGAGAGGGTGGGACCAGGAGGAGCTGAGGGAGGGGGCTATAATTAGGATGTAAAGTGAATAAAGTTTTTAAAAATAAATAATTTTTTTTAAAAAGACACCTGTCTGAGTTACTGATCTATTGCTGTGAAGAGACACCATGACCAAGGCAACTCTAATAAGGGAAAGTATTTAACTTGGAGCTTCCTTATAGTTTCAAAGATAAGTCCATGGTCATCACGGCAGGAAACAGGCATGCTGCTAAAGCAGCTGAGAGCTTTACATCCTCATCTATAGGCAGCAAGCAGAGAGAGACAATTGGCCTGGCATAGGGTTTTGAAACTTCCAAGCTCAACCCCAATGATACACACACCCGCAACAAGCCCACACCTCCTTACCCTTCCCAATAAAACACATGAACCTATGGGAGCTGTTCTCGTTTAAACCACCACAACATATTTGTGGTGTCTCTCTCACATACCTTTGATTTGGCACCAAGACTAAAATATGGAAGTCACCAAGGCTGTGGACTATATTTCTATCTTCCCTGTCTCCACAGGGATCAGCCTCTCACCCTATTTCACTTCCCTCAAGCCCCTAAGACCAACTCACTCAATTTCTAGTGACCATCTCATCTCCTCTTTTCAGGATCTAGAACTCTGCTTCAAAAAAGTCTTTGAAGAAGCTTAGAAAAGAAAATATAATAAAATCAGAAAAATAGAAAAATCAGGTTGGGATAAATAGGCAGTACTACAGATGTACGGAATGAAGTCGCATAAGTATGTGTCTTTTCCAACCCAAATGTGGACCCTGTATCCTATAATGGATACCTTCCAGACAAGATGTGCCCACAGGTGCAGTAGTGGCATGACTGCTCTAGGGATAACCAACCACTTCCTCATTGGATTGGAGACCTGTTCCATGGGAGGAAATACATTCCTGCTGCTATAAATCTGGTCAAACACCTATGTCTGGGTTGTCACTGACCTTACGGTTTTCTGTTACATGGGCATATAGTTAAACTGCTGTCAAATTAAATATTTTAAGTATGGTGCCTTAATGTCTTACCTTCTTTAGAAATGGATGGATATAAATGCAACATTTCTAGTGACCAAAAACACAGAGATCTCTGCCCATGATTAACATGTCTGTATTTAGCTATGACCTCCATGGAGAGATGAAAAGCCAGGTCTTTAAAATCATTCATCTGCTGAGATCCTACCCAGACACCTCAAAGGCACCTCCTACCCAACAAGGTTATATGTTTTCTTTCTGTCTCAGTTAGGGTTTCTGTTGCTGTGAGAAAACACTACAACCAAAAGCAACTTGAAAAAAAGGGGGGGGGGGGAGTGTTATGTCAGCTTATAGTTCCACAGCGTAGTTCATCACTGAGGGAAGTTGGTACAGGAACCCAAAAGTGAGCTGAAGCAGAAGCCATGGCGGATCCCTGCTTAATGGCTTGCTCCTCATGCCTTGCTCAGCCTCATTTCTTATACACCCTGAGACCACTCATACTGATCACAAAACAAGGAAGTGTCCCACAGGCTTGCCTACAGGCCAATCTAATGGGGGCATTTTCTCAATTCATTTTCGTTCTTCCCAAAAGACTCAAGCCCGTGTCAAGTGGACATAAAAACTAGTTAGCACAGTTTCCAAGCAGCTCTTCTCCCAAATGCTCTGCTCACATGGTCACCATCTACCTAGCTGCCCACACCAGGACCTTCACATCCACCCTGAACCCCTTTTCACTCTTCTGTATAACTAATCCTGTTGCTTCTGCTTGCTGCATGCAGGTGCAAATAAGTAGTGTTTACAGAGCTTTCATCACATAACAGAAGAGGCATGATCACCGGCCTGGTGTGGTAGACACCAGATCACTCAGCAAGCTGTCAAATTGAGGTAACTTCTAACACAATATTACTACTTTTTCATTGTGTAAATGTGTTTGTGTGAGTGTGGGTGTATGTTACTGTGTTTGATGAGTGTATGAGTGTAAGTGTGAGTGTGAGTATGAGTGTTTGTAGTGCATATAACTATGTGTGTATGTGACTGTAAGTGTCTATGAGTATATGAGTGGAGTGTATGTGACTGTATGAGTGTAAGTATGTGTGTGTGGGTGAGGATGTGTGCATGTGTGTGCTTGTATTCCTGTGGCACTGTGACTATGTGTACAAATAGAGGCCAAAGGTTTATACCAGGTGTCTCCCTCCATTGATTTCCACCTTATTTGTTGAGACACTGTAACTGAGCCCTAAGCTCAGCCATTTGGCTAGGCCGGCCAGCCAGGGAGCTTCGGGGATCCTCCGGTCTCTGCCTCTCCCATGTGAGACTTACATGTAGGTCCCACTTTGCCTGACTTTTCAAGTGGACACTGGAGATCCAAACACAGATCTTCATCCTTGTGTGACAAGCACTTTACCACTGAGCCATCTCCCAGCCCCTCACTATTCTGCTCTTCAAACCTCCATTGCTACAATTTGTCCCTAAGACATCTCTCTGTGCGTGGACCTGCCTCCCTTTCCATGCTGCTGTCCACGGTGTCATTTATCCAAAACTCAAATCTGATGTGATTGCCCTCTGCTTAGAAACTTCCAAGGGGCTCCTTTGGCCTGGAGGATCAATTTAAATCTCATTAGCATTTCAAGTTACTAACCAGCTCCTTTCCACCCAACTGCACATACAGCCCCAAAACTGTGCTGAGGGTTGTGAGCAGTACAAAACGTATATAAAGTCATCAAGAAAGCTGAGGGAGGGCCTGGAGAGGTGGCCCAGTGGTTAAGAGCCATGGGCTGCTCTCCCAGAGACCAGAGTTTGATTCCCAGGACCATATGCAACTCCAGTCCGAGAGGATCCAACGCCCTCTTAGGCTTCCATTGGCACTGCACACATGTAATACATCACACACACACACACACACACACACACACACACACACAACGCTGGTTGCGACTTTTTAAATTAATTTTAAAAACAAAGAATAAAGCTGACAGAGCTAGAGAGATGCTCATTTGGTAGAACACTTGCCACAAAAGCATAAAAATAGCTGCTTGATTCCCCAGCACCAAGATAAAAAAGACAGGCATATTGCCCTGTGCTTATAATCTTGGTGCGGGAGAGGGCAGAACCACACTGATGCCTGGGACTTGCTGGCAAGCCAGTCTAGACTACTTGGTGACCTTCAGGCCAGTGAAAGACCCTGTCTCAACAAAAGATGAACAGTTTCTGAGGAATGACATCTCAGACTCTCCTCTGCAGTGTTCACATGTGTACGTGTGTGCACCTGTGCGTGCGCACGCACGCGCGCGCACGCGCGCGTGCACACACACACACACACACAAAGTTTCCTACAACACAAAAAAGGCAAATGTAGAATAAATGAGCAAAGGATATTTACCAATGAAAAGTTAGGCTTAAGAATTCAAACCTAGGTTTCAATGTAATGTAGAGAAAGGGAACACAGGTAGTCTAATTTGGCAGTGAGGAGGGCAGACATGTGACATGCACAAAATTTTCTCTACAGAAAGGATTCTTGTTTGGTCCCTTGCAAGGTGCTTGTGAATGATCAGCTCAACCCTGGTTTAGTCTGAACAATACTTTAACATTCCTGCATTGTTCCAGTTCAATACTTTTAGAAAATGAATAGGCTTGGTTCTGGTTCAAACTGGCTTACTAGGTGTTGCTGTTTTCAAAATCCTTGGTTCAGTGTTCAGCACAGTGGAAAAAGAAAAAAGATTAATTTGGGGCTCAGTGTGGTTCAAGGTTCGCAAATTAGAGTAGCTTTCATTCCTTGGGTCATACTTGAGCTGGTGCCCCAGTTATGAATTCAGATCTTGGGTCTAGTATGTGAGTACCTGGCCCTCCAGGGAGTCTGTGATTCCACACCAACCCACACACAATTATCTCCTGCTCCCTCAATCCTGGGTATTCATTTGTACATGGAACTTCCTCTAAAGTGGCCTTGCTTTGGACTGCTGGAGCTAGGGATGAAGGAGGAGACAAGAAGAGGAGTGGTAGGGAGCAAGCCCGCCCACTCCCTCCCACCCGTCCCACAGGCCTCAGCTTGGAGACCTCCCAGGACCATTCTTTAGGCAACCACCATTCTCTCTTCCATATCTCCTTTCCCTGCTTTAGTCTTCCTGCCTCTCTTCATTTGCTTGCTTGCTTTGGTTTGTGGGTCAGGGGTGGTGGTGTTTGTCTTGGTCTTTGTTTTGTCAGGATCTCATGCAGCCCCGCTGGTTCTCAAACTCACCATGTAGCTGAAGATAACCTTCTCCTGACACTACCACCCAAGTGCCGATGTTATAGGTGGTTTATAAGGTACCAGGGTGGGGCTGGAGAGATGCCTCAGAGGTCAAGAACACTGGCTGTTCTTCCAAAGGTCCTGAGTTCAATTCCCAGCAGCCACATGGTGGCTCGTAACCATCTATAATGAGATCTGGTGCCCCCTTCTGGCCTGCAGGCATAAGGTGCCAGGGTGGAACCTAGGGCTTTCTGAATGCTAGGTGTTCTGGTGTCATTTCTACTTTATTTCTGTTACTGTGATAAAAACTCTAGCCACAACAACTTAGGGAAAGAAGAAGTTTATCTGGGTTACAATTCTGGGTCACTGTTCATCAATGTAGGGAAGTCACAGAGGCAAAAGATTGAGACAGGTGGCCACATTACATCCAAGAGAGACATGAATGCTTTCTACTAGCTTTCTCCTATAGAATTTATTTCAGACACACATCCCTGCCCCCGGGGCTTGGGGGTTGTTGTCACCCACAGTGGACCGGGCTCCTATATCGATTAACAATCATGACAGTTTCCCACAGACATGCCCACAGACCAACCACAGAAACACAGCTACTTGGCTAAGACCAGGCTATTCCAAGTTGTGGCAAGTCAACACTTAAAACTAACCAGCATGCTAGCTAAGCACTCTACTGATCTACAGCCCCAGTGGACAGATCTTCAGGGAGACTTTTCTAGCATTGAGAGTCAAGGGCTGAAGCAGCCGTTTCCTATAGCTGGACTTTTGGCTGCTCTATGGGTTCCTTTTTCTGTTTTCTATCCTTCTCCACCCTTAGTAACCCCCTAACACTAGATAAGAGAGAAAAAAGGGAACGGGGTGGGGTTATCATTAGAATACTTTCTTCTGATTAGGGATGATGAGTCCCTTGGGGGCAAGTTTGACCTCTGCCATCAGGATATCTAATTTCTTCTTTTTGTTTCTTCTTTGTGCAACCAACAACAACCAACCATCAATCAGCCAACAACAGCAACCAGCAGTAGCAGCTCTCTCAGGTCGCCAATGTTTAGATACCCTCTCAAGAGTCCTCGAAATTCCAGAAATCATGCTCTTGCAGAAATTATCTGTAGCTGGCAGAATCATGCCCTTGCCAGAGCACAGACAGAGCACAGAGCATGAGGCAAATCAGAGTCTGCTGCTGTGGACAATCTGAAGCAGCCCCATATCCCACAATTGGAATTAAAAGAAAAAAAAAATATGTTCCCATAACATTTCTGTACTTTAAAGAAAGCAAAATCCTCACTGTAGTTTCCCCTGTCATGCTCTGGGATCTACTCCTTGACTGTGTACCTTAATGAGGTGTGGGATTGTGGGACTCTCTCATTAAGACTTCCTTGCTGTCTCCGGAGTTTGCATCCTGTGGCTATGCACACTGGTGGTCAGGTTTTCCTTCTCTGGTAAGTGGTCAGCAAGAACACCACATCTCTGCTGCCGACTCGTCTACAGTCTGTGGTCGGGAGAATCATTACTTTTTGCTTACTCATCAATGACTTTTAATATATTTTAAATGGCTTAGCCAACATTTAAAAATAAACAAACAAACAACAAACAAATAAAACAAAACAAAACCAAAAACAACAACAACAAAAAAGCCCTAAAGCTAATAAGGTTCCTACTCTGCTCAAAAGCTGGAATAAAGGCATAAAATTCACTCTGCCATGTAGCTCCAGGGATAGGGATATGCAGACATCCTGCAACTGGCCGTAGGTGTACTCATTGGAACATTGGCCTCTGTTGCCAGCTACACGCCCATACCTGGAACAACACCCCAGTAACTATCAGTAAAGAAGGAACTACACGAGAGGTAAACTTGATTTTACATATGCTGAGGAGACTGAAGGTGGCCTGGTAACCAGGCAGGATGCAGGACCTGCATTGTGTAACCTCTCATGGGGCAGTGTGTGGGCTGAATAGAGACATCTTTACCCAAGGCAGCAGAAGGAAGTAGATGCACAGGAAAGCACACTCCCAGCCACTTGTGGGCTTGAGAACCTTGCAACAGTTCTACCCAAAAGGGAAAGTATTGGCTAAGGACCCCCAAGACCGAGTTCTCAGCACCAAGGAGATTTATTTACTCCAGAGGGACAGAGGGCGGGGTGAAAGTGACAAAGACAGGAGATCACTGAGGACAAGGAGGAAGGGGAAGGGGACATGGGCGGAGGCTAAGGGATAATTGTCCCTGGAAAGGGGGCGGGGGACAAGACAAAGGGCTGCCTCTGGATAGAGACTCATAGGCAGATGGTAGTTTATAAGAAGAAAGGGAAAACACCGTGTTAGGATGAGGTGCTTAATTTTAGTTGAACATGATAATTAGGGGAGTCAAAGGGGCCTTTTGATTACTGGGCTTCAAGACTTTGATAGGAGGACCTTGGTAGCCAACCTCAGGAGAAGAAATTGGCCAGATAAGGGAATCGACTTTGGTAGCTAGCTTTAGAGCTATAACCTAGTGGTGTTTAGCAAGGCGGAGGGAATGGGGGAGAAAGGCAAGGCCTGCCAGCAGCACCATGTACACTATGCTGGAGCTGGCCGAGTCCCTTCACTATCGACAGCAAGCAGGAGGCTTGCTCTTTTTTTTTTTTTTTTAAACTAGGAAGCAGCTCCAGACACTGCAAGCATTTTTGAGGCTTATGTCCTGTGTCCTAGGTGAGAATGCAAGACCGAAAAATCTCTGAGTGTCTTTTATGACCTCCTTTGAGGCAGAGACTGAAAAGAAAGTGGATCCAGAAGGGAAAATGGTAGTAGGGGCTGAGCATTAAATGCAATTTTGAGAGAATTGATCAGTTTGCTACTGGGCTCTTGGCGACACTGAAAGACTGGCATTACTTATCCCTGTCACAAGGAGACCTGAACTGCCAATCAACAAAATTCAACCTAGAGCTCATTCAGGAAGTGATAGGAAGAAGTAAAGCAACACTGAAGGCCTCCCACAATCCCCAGGGGGTGGTGCCACACACTTAACTATGGAACTGTGTGCGACCTAGGGGATGGAGCCGGGTGTACCTCAGCACCCACAGGTTCAGAACTGACCTTGGACGTGACTACTCCAGCTTCCTCACTCGTGACCTACTTACATGTTGTGTGTTCTGTGTCCTAACAACATAACTTAAAGTAAATAGCAGTCATGGGCCAGCAAGATGGCTCAGTGGGTGAATGTGCTTGCTGCCAAGCCTGATGACCTAAGTTCAATCCCTGAGGCCTACGTTGTCAAAGTAGAAAACTTAACTCCTGCACATTGCTCACTGAAGTACACACACACACACACACACACACACACACACACACACACACTGGTGGGGGGGGTGCTTGAAACACCAAGTCCGGGGAATGTAACTTCTCCTGGCCTCTACAGACACATGAACCTTTCTGCACACGCCACCACCACCCACCCCCTGCCAACACACACTTGTACGTGATCATAAAATAAATGAAACCCTTAAAATGCAGCATTTCCAATTATCTAATGCAGAAGCCAAAGCTAATACCCAGAGTAGTAGTTTCCAAAGCTGGCAACCACAATTCCGTCTTTCCAGGGACCTAGAGCTGCCTTCTCCTCCCCTTGATTCTAGACTATTCTTTTCACTTGTTGCACGGCAGAAGGGATGCTTTGCCTGCTCCCAGGCTGAGTTCTAAGAAAGGCTGGAGACTTTGCTTGTATGCAGCTGTATACCTGCCATTCTCTAAGAAACCCACCTATAAGTAGACCTCTACACTGAAAGGAAGGCCCAGCTAGCCTCAAGGAGACTCAGGAGGAGAGGGGCGGCTCCCCCAGGCTAGCCTGGCTGCTAACTACAGTCCCGGGCCACTGCCATACTGCCAGAGGAAATAGCCAATGAGGGCCCAACGTAGATCATAGAATCACAACTGTTTTAAGGCCCTACTCTTTAGAATAGTCAGTTATACACCAGGAGATACCTGGGGTTGGGCATGTAGCTCAGTAAGCAGAGCGCTTGCCAAGCACACACAACACCTTGGCTTCCATCCCCAGCACTGCATAAATCATTTATGGTGTTGCACTCCTATTCTGAACCCTGGAGAGGTGAAGGCAGGAGTATCATAATTTTAAGTTGTCCTTGACTAAGGAGTGAGGAAGAGGCTAGCCTGGGCTATAAAACCCTGCTCACAAATAAATAGATAGATAGATAGATAGATAGATAGATAGATAGATAGATAGATGGATAGATAGATAAATAAATAAATAAATTTAAATTTCAGTGGTTAAGAGCACTGGCTACTCTTCCAGAGGTCCTGAGTTCAATTCCCAAAAGCCACATGATGGCTCACAGGCATCTATAATGTGCTCTGATGCCCTCTTCTGTTCTTCAGGTATACTCATGTACATAGATAGAACACTCATATACATAAGGTAAATAAATATAAAGTCTTTAAAAAATAAATAATATTGTGATACAATAACATATGTCTCATTGTTAATACACCAGGTTGCAAGATATGAATGTAAATGATTTGGTAATGGAGAGCACCGACATCATTTTTTTTTCCCAGACAGAGTTTCTCTCTGTATCCTTGGCTGTCCTGGACTCACTTTGTAGACCAGGCTGGGCTCCAACACAAAGAGATGGCCTGCCTTTGCCTTCCCAAGTGCTGAGATTGCAGGCTTGCGCCACTGAGCCTGGCAACACCCACACCATTTAAGGATTTCTGCAACAACAGCTGCAAGGTGACTTATATTTGCTGAGGACAACAGTCAAGGTACTTCTTATCCACTGGGCTCTTTTTGTCCATCTCTACCACATCTGCAGATTTAACCAATCGGAGATTAACTAGTCACAAAACATTGCTTGGGGGGATCTGGAGATGTGTGTAGTTCACTGAATAGGTTGCTTGCCTGGCAATGCATGAAGCCCTCGGGTTCTACCCCAGCACCCCTTAAAGAAATGGGGTACTGCATGGAGATAGAAGCAGGAGGATCAGAAGCTCAAGATTATCCTCCACACAGTGAGTTTGAGGCAACCTATGACCCCATCTTTAAAAAAAGACAAAAAATGAGAGAACTGAAAAGCAAGGTCTAACGGGACCATGTGTAGTGATCTTATGTAGTCTGTTCAAAGGATGGTAGATGTGACTGACAGGAGGAGGGTGCTACTTCAACAAATTAGGAATTGAAGTACAGGTCTTCCTGGCTGTAAGTCAGATAAACCAGCTAATAAGGTGATAATTAAAAGCATAGAAATGATGAATGCTTTGCTGCCCCAGTCAGGCGCTCAGAGCTGCTGGCTTAGAAACCACATGTCCACCCTGGGATGCCACGATGGAGGCAGGGAGGCAGGGCCTCGTGCTCTGGGCTTTGGGCTATTTCTCACTCAAGGAAGGCCAAGGACTTCACGAAGGATCAAATCAGCAGAAAGCCCACTCAGGGTCTCTTGTTGCTTAAAAAGTTCAAGTCACCAACCACAGCCCATGAGTGGAGGCACCTGTGAGTACAGACACACAGGGACTGCACAGCCAGTTGTGCCCGCCAGGCTGGAACGAAGAACTTCCAAAACCAATGAAATAAGGACTTGGGAGGTGCTCAGCCCTTTAAGTACTTGCCTTGCAAACAAGAGGACCTAACTGAACTTTCTACCACCCATGTACAAATGCAGGGTGTGGCATGTGTTTTTCATCCTAATCCTGGAGAGTCAGAGATGGGAAGAGCCTTGGGCCACTCAGGTGGCAAGCCTAGTTAAATTGGTGAGGTCTAGACAAGACCTTGTCTCAGAAAAAACAAAAAATCCAAAACAAGTTGGACAACATCTGAAAATGACAGTCAAGGTTGTTCTCTGAGCCTCACCCCTCCCCCAACACAGAGAGAGAGAGAGAGAGAGAGAGAGAGAGAGAGAGAGAGACAGAGACAGAGAGAGAGAGACAGAGACAGAGAGAGACAGAGAGAGAGACAGAGACAGAGACAGAGACAGAGACAGAGAGAGACAGAGACAGAGACAGAGACAGAGACAGAAACAGAGACAGACAGAGACAGAGAGAGAGGTGAAATGATCTGATATGACACAAAGGAAAGAAATAGATGGAACGCCAAGGTCTGTGCTTCAATGGTTTACTGTTTTAGCTGTAGAGAGGGTGGTTGGTGTGCACAGGGGCTGGACATGAACCCCATGTGGGCAACAGGACCAGTTTGTAACAGCATCAAGGAAAGTCTGTCTTGTGGTCTAGGCCAGAGAGAGTGACTTTTGTCTTTGCTATCTCCTGGTTGCTCTTAACATCAGAGCCTCAGATTTAAACGAGACAATCCCCCTTGGCCTAGACTCTGGGATGGCATCTTTACCCCCATGGAAGTGCTTCCTGGTCAGGATCTCTTCAGAGAGAGCCAAGAAGAGGCAACTGCTGAGTCTTCTTGCTTAAAAGGGAGTCTCCAAAGAGAACTCGACTTTGTCTGACTTCTTCTCTCTGACTCAGCCCACTCCAGAGTCCCATTTCAACAGCTGTCTGAACATCACAATTTAATGGCTCCTTTTTAACCAAAAAAATTTTTGGAATAATGGTCAAAGCTTGATTGTCCACTGCAGATGCTCCCTTAGACACATGGAGATTGGTCTTGTGCCCATCATCTGTCTACTTATTGGAAGGTGTTTTCAACAGACACTCTGCTCAAGCATTTTCAACCTGCTGTTAAGTGTGTGTCCACTCAATGCTGATGTGTGTTTGTTGAGGGCGTGTCTACAACATTCTCGTTTTGATGGTGTCTCTTCTGTTGGCTGTGTTGTCATTTTGTAAGACTCTGATTCTCAAAGGAGCAAAGGAATTTCAATTTGTCCTCTAGCAGATGAAAAACTGGACTGTTCACCAAAAAAGGCAAATGGTGAGCCCCGCAAAGCCTTTCCCCATAATCTTTGCCTCTTTATTGGAGTACTAACAAATGAATACGGTTGTTATGTGCTAAACGAACTACAAGGAATGTATGGTTAGTACCCATTACCAACTCGACAGGCTCTCCAATGACCTGGGAATGTTGGTGACAGAGTTTCTAGTTGGGTTAATTGAAGTAGAAAGATGTATATACAACCCATAATGGCCTGGCCAAGGGCAGCACTGCCCACACTGGGCTGGGTCCTCCAGATGAATTATTAGTCAAGAAAATACCCCCACAGACTTGTCTACAGGCCAGTCTGATGGAAGCCTTTTCTCCACTGAGGTTCCCTCTTCCCAGAGGACTCTGGCTTGTGTCAAGTTGACAAAAATCTAATCAGCACACTTCGGGGGAGCGGGCATGGGGGAAGAGGGATGGGGAGAAGAAAAGAGGGTCAACACAAACCAATTTTGTTTAGTTTGAACAAAAAAAAATAAAGCCACATGCTTTCTATGCTAGTTACAAAAAAAAACTTAATTAAAAGTTTACTTTTTAAGAAGTGTTTAATGCTCAGCGTGTGGAGTTGCCAACTGGCAGTGTTAGGGTGCTGACAGCTAACACTGAGCTTAGGATAGTATTCTTGCCATCAGATATTGTGAGGTAATATCCACTTACCAGATACCAGTAGGTTTCCTATGGTCTCCTCCTCCTTAATCCACCCCCTCCCATCACATACCTTACACGTCTGTGTGTTTTCATCTACTTGGTATAGACCAGGATGACTTTGATCAAAGTCAACAGAAATACATTTAGGGATATACATTTATATTCAGTGAATTAATTAGTGCTGGCTCAAGCTGGAAGGTCCTTGTCACATTTCTGAAGGACAACTTGATGACATGCATGAAAGGCCTTTAAACAAAATTTTGATTTCACAGTTTTCATTCTCCTCAGTCAGTCATAAACTAAAATATTAAATGGGGGCTAGCAAGATGGTTCAGTGAGTAAAGAGGCTTGCTGCCAAGACTGTCAACCTGAGTTTTGCTCTATTTTGTTTTAGTTTTTCAACACAGGGTTTCTCTGTGTCACCATGGCTGTCCTGGAATTTCTCTGTAGTCCAGGCTGGCCTTGAATTCACAGAGATCCACCTGCCTTTGTCTTCCCAGTCCTGGGATTAAAGGTGTGTGCCATCACTTCCTGGCTGACAACCTGAGTTTGATCCTGGGGACCCACATGGTACACACACACACACACTAAAAGTGCAAACAAAATAAAAGCAATAGCTAGAAAATTCTGAGAAGCATTCATAAGCTTTAACTCCCACAGCATTTGAAATAGAGCTCTACAGTCCTGTGCTGCCCATACCATCCTCACCAAGAAATAGTCCTGAGTGTCTACACCATATAAGCTGCCTTCACACTACACATAGCAGCCACCTTTCCTGTCAGTTCAACTGTTCTGGTATCACAAAACTAGTGTTCAAATAACACTTATGTTACCTAAAATGGTCCCAAAGCACAAAATACGCCATAGACAGGAGCCCTAAAACATTGTGTGTGTACAGGTTCATACAACCACTATATATCATGAAAACTGTCCCTTGAGGAAGGGGAGCATTATGTGCAGCATGTACGCTTTATTTTATTTACTTATTTATTTGAGATTATTTTATGTGCATGAGTGTTTTGCTCATTCATTCTGTGTTCCACAATAGTGGCTGGTGCCGGAGGTCAGAAGAGGATGCTGGATTCCCTGAACCTGTGACATCTGCAGAACAAGCGAGCCTACCCTCTGAGCCATCTCTCCAGCTTTGGACCTTCTATTCTAAGGGGTTTACACCGAGGAAACATTAACGTATGCACAAGACTTTAGAGACAGTTTCCATGCCGGTTACTACAGCCATATTCTTTACTGTGTGCACTGGAGTGCCTTTGACATAGACAGAAAATTCTCCTCTTCATAAAACCAAGGCAAAAGAACTGAAACCACAGTGCAAAATGAAGGTAGTAAGGATTTCTCAGAGCGAGACTGTGCAGCAGTCAACGAACTCTGTACGTCTAAAAAACTCGGACATATGGGAAGGTATGGCTGATACAGTAACTGAAAAAGACTTAGGCTGCAAATTGATATGCATGGTATGGATCCCTTAAAGTGCATGTATACATACACAACATAGACACATGAACACACATAGAAACGTGAACAACATATAGAAAAATACACATACATAGGCATACATACACATAAACATGTAGACATAGACACGCATACTCATAGACACATGAACACAAACATACAGAAATAGAGGCATGCATAAATATGCACACATATCCTATATACACATTTATATACCCCAAACACACATAGACATACATGGATATAAACGCATATTCATGCATATACATGTATGCATCCATACAAATACACATGCATACACATGCTTCTTTGTACAGGGGAGATGACATGATGTTAATAGTGGCTATTTCTTTCTGATGAAAAGATAGTCCTTTTAATTTAACTCGTGTGTGTGTGTGTGTGTGTGTGTGTGTGTGTGTGTGTGTGTGTGTATGTGTGTGTGTGTATAGACATTCTAGCACTTAGCTACATCCCTGAGTAAGTTCCCATGGACGCCATGTTTTTTGCCTGCAGTTTCAAGTAACATTGTTTACAACTTCTCAGAGTTAAATGCTACTTTCTAACTGGTTTCTGAATGCTGCTGCTCTCCAAAGCAAGGCAAGATCCCGCGTAGCTAAGCATCTCTGTGCTGAAATAGTCATGCTCCGGTTCAGCAAATCTCAGCCTCACTTCAGCATGTGCCGCCACATGCCAGGAATATCAGGGAGATAAATGCTTTTTGACATAAGTGACACAGTAAAGACCACAAAATTGCACTCCATTAGAGGCCCAGATTTGGGCCTTTGAAAATGCCCCCAAAATGTTTCTTTTCCTTGCTGCCACAGCCGACATAAAAGGGCACTTTGTGGGCTAGGGGAATGGATCACCCTCCCCACTATGCCCAGAACCCACAGAGAGCCCAGGAGCACCATGAATGCCTTTATATAACCCCAGTTCTAGAATGTAGAGATGGGCAAATCTCAAAGATCTGCCAAGCCATCGTTCTGGAAACAAAAGGTGATTTCAGATTAGGAAAGGAATCCCAAGGCCAATGTCACCCTCCACTCATACCTGCACAGGTGAGCACAACTGTACATGTGTGCACACAGGCAGTAAAACACATCTCACAAGGCTCCAACTACTATTGTTTTTGCACAACAAGCCATGTCAGGCTAAAACCAAGCTACTTCCCTGGTTGCCTTCCTTGTTCATCCTGGGAAGAATTCTCACAACTAGAAAACACAGATTTGAAACTGTGAGTGTCCTCCATAGCCACCTGCAAGTCACGAAGGCACTGACAGGAATACATTTGCGAATCTCTGATCTCTGCAGAATTCCTGAAAAAAAGAAACACTCACATTTCTGAGGCTGCATTCAGCTTAGCCTACTAAACACAAATATTAGAAAAAGAGAACTGTATCTGGTTGGCCAGCATAAAAGTAAAGTTTCTGGGGCTGGTCAGATGGCTCAGCAGGCAGAGGCATTTGTCACCACACCTAATGACCTCAGCTCAGTTGCTGGAAAGAACCAATTCTATTTGTGTCCTACTATTCTCTCTCTCTCTCTTTCTCTCTCTCTCTCTCTCTCTCTCTCTCTCTCTCTCTCTCTCTCTCTCTCTCACACACACACACACACACTTTCTCTTTTTCCCCTCTCTCCCTCTATATAAGTATGTAATAAAAATTTAAATCAAGTTTCTGAACTGTAAGTGTGGCTTACTTGATAAAGTGCTGGCATAGCTTTCACAAAGCCTTGGATTCTAAGCCTCAAGCCACATAACTGGGTCTGGTGGTGGTGTGTGGTAATCCCAGCCCTTTGGAGGTAGAAGCAAGTAGATCAAAAGTCTAACGTCACTTTTGGCTATACAATGAATTTGAGGCCAACCTGGGATAAATGAGACAGTCTTCAAAAAGGAAAAGAAATGACATTTCTAATGAAAAGAGTTGTAAATGTCATTTTTAAACAAAGAGAAATACAATATTTGCATAAAGAAAATGCCATAGCTCTCTAATGTTTGCAATGATCATGACGCATACTCAATGCCAAATCAAGGGACTCTATGGAAGAACTCACATGAGATACAGATTATAAAATGTAAACCCACCTTTGAATGAAGAGTAAAGAATGAACCACTAAGTGAGGCCAACTTCAAAAGCAATAGTCAGCTGGTACACTGCTTAGGCTTCTTCGGAGAAGCCTCTTTGGAAGCTAATGCAGAATTTCATGTCTGGTCAAAGTGCAGAGAGTGACTGTGCAGTGCATCTATATGACATTCCCAGAAAGTTTCAGGACCACTGCAGATGAGGGAGGAGAAAGCCTGCAGGAGCCAGAGCCCCGGAGAACCAGGGTCAATAACAGTGCCTTCCGGCCATGGCAGGCATGTTCCAACATAACCTCACAGCCCCTGTGCTTAGCTGCACAAGACCGAGGCAGTCAACCTCCCAGCACAGACAGGGAAGGGGAGCAGGGAGCTCCCACCTCTAGCTGAGGAGCTATTGGCAGCAGAGGGCCCCACCCCTGCACCGTATGTGGACCATGAGCCAGTGGAAGACCTCACACCCATATGCATATGGGAAACACGGCTCTGTCTTAGTGGGTTAGTAAGTAAGTAAGTAAGCAAGTAAATAAATAAGTACATGAAGTTGTAAAGAGGATGGAGTGGACAGACAGTGCATCTGGGAGGAACTAGGGACACGGTTGGGGGAAGTGAATATGGCCAAACTACATTGTATGCATATATGAAATTTTAAAACAATCAACAAAAAATATTTTAAAACATCACCTGATAGCCAAATACATGGAAAGAAGCATGAGAGAAGCTGCTCCTCCAGAGGACCTGAGTTAGGCTCTCAGCATCCACATCAGTGGCTCCCAACTGCCTGTAACTCCAGCACTGGGGGGATCCAGTGCCTCTCCCTGTACCTGAAGTCACTGGCACATACCCACATGCCGACATATATTGTACACACAATTTAAAAAGAATAAAATTAAATCATTAAAAGTACAAAAAGAGCTTCCAACAGTTCCTAGCATAGGCCAATGGCTCTAGCACAGGAGCCACGGACGTGCAGTCAGAATTCACCCAAAGCCAAATTCTTTTTACTGTTTTGGGAGTGCCTCCAGCCCTGTCTCAGGCTCTGACTCATGCTCCTTGAATACTGTCTCCAGCAGATGCCAAATGCTGCTGACTCTACTCCGGTAACCTTTCCAAGGGCCTAGGACCACAGCTTCTAAACGAACTGCTCACTTCCTCTTACCTAACTTCAGTACAACCCACACCACATCTGTATTCCGCGTTGTTATTACTATTACAGTTTTTAAAACATAATGTCAAACTTGGCTATTGTCCTAGTGTCATTTCTGTTGCTGTGAGTAAAATTCCTTTAATCAAGCAAAGCGGGGGAGAAGGTTGGTTTCAGCTCGCAATTAGAGGTGACAGTCCACTTCTGTGAGGAAGTCACGGTAGCAGGAGTTTGAGACAACAGGACATATCCTACATCCACAATCAAAAGCAGAGAGAAACGAGAGCACATATGTTTACTTGCTTGTCTTCAGCTCTCTTTTTCCACTACTACATAACTCAGGGCTGTCGTTCTGGGGAACAGTGCCACCCACACTAGGCTGGGTCTCTCCGTATCAATTAACTTAATTAGAACAATCCCTCACAGATGGGCCTGAAGGGCTCTAGCAGGCCCAAGCACTACAAAAGAAAAGGAAAAAAAAAAGGCTCAGGCAGGCCTTGCCCATCTCCCAGTCGCTCTCCTTTGCTAAATTGTTAGATTACATTCCTAAAGCTGGTCAGCAAAGCAAAGCCTATTTCTTTATTTGGCCACTTTCTTCTCATGAGGCTGAATACCAAGGTCCAGCTATCAAAGTATTAAAGTCCAGAAATCAACAGCCCCCTTTTGGCTCACCTAATTAATATGTCCAATTAAAATTAAACACCTCATCCTAACACGGGATTTCCCTGTACCTTTACAGACTGCCATTTTCCTGTGTGCGACATCTGTCTCTCTTTATCCAGGGACAGTTCTTTGTCCCTCCAGGCAAATATTCCTTCCCCCTCTCCCTGTTCCTTTCCTGTTCTCCCTCTTCCTCTATCTCCTGTCTTTGCCTCTTATTCTCTGCCCTTCCTCCCTCTGAGGCAAATAAATCTCCTTTGTGCTGAGAACTGGGTCTTGGGGTGTTCTGTGCCGATTTGTTCCTTTCAATCTTCAGCTATCAATTTGATCCAGCCTAGAGTCACCTGAGACAAGGTCACCTATTGACCTATGGACATGGCTTGAGGGGGGTATCTTGATTGTTAATTTATGTCGGAGGGCCAACACACAGTGGGCGGGCGTCACCATTCCCTAGGCAAGTGGCTTTTAGCTAAACATGAGCCAGATGGCAAACTAGCAAACATCACTCCTCCATGGATTTTGCTTCAGAATCTTCCTTAAGTCCCTACTTTGACTTCCCTAAATGATGGGGCCATGACTTGTAAGTTGAACTAAACCATTTCTGCCCACACACACACATTCATTCCAGTAATGGTGTTTGATGCAGCAACTGAGTGAACCCAATGACTATGGGGGTGGGGTGCCATTGTTGTTTTGGACTTTTCTGCTAATTGATAAGGTTAAACATTACATGCAAATTCCCACTCCTTGTCTCTAGTCACACCGTTTTTCTGCTTGCCAGCTGCCTAATAAGACAGAAACGTATTCAAGACTTCTGTAACCGCACCACATCCATTTCTTTTGTATTATCAGACTGCACAGCTCCTCCATCCTAACTCAATTAAATGCTTCACCCTACTCCAAATAGACCCCACTCCTTCTCCTCCTGCAAATATTTACAGCTCAAATAATGTCTCCCTTAAGAAGAGTGCTTTGTTTTCTCAGGCAGAAGTCTGTGTAACTTGAGAACTCAGTCCTTGGTTCTCTGCTATGGATCACATTTACCTTTCCTATACTGATTTACTCCTTAAGTCTTATCATTAGTGAACAGAAAGTTCCTTCAGGCCAAAGGCTCAGTCCTGATAAGTCATTGATCTCCTACTGTACCTAGAACACTGTAGGCTTTTAATAAATAGTGATTGAATAAACGGCTCAACATTTCAACAGGTAATCGATAGGCTAATGCCACCAAAATGTTTATAATCTCAAACCAGCAATGTCATTTTACTTTTGTGTTGGAGGCAGGGGCTGGGGATGAGGAAAGAAGTTTTGTTGCCATTACTTTATCAGTTTGGGGATTTTTCTTTGGGCGGGGTGGGTTGTTTGTTTTGCACTCTGTCATCTTAATTCTCTTAAATACATATATATCTTAAATACATATATATCTTAAATATATATATATGTCTTAAATATATATATATATTTTTTTTTTCTTTTTTTAAAATCTAGCTTTAGAACAAATGAGCAACTGAATGCCAGGGCTAGGGAGATGGCTCAGTTAGTAAAGGCCTGGCCATGCAAGAATGAGGCCTCCAGAGTTTGGCCTCCAGAACCCACATTTCGAAAGAAGAAAAAGAGGGCGTGATGCTGTGTGCTTTCAATCCCAGCACCGGGATGACAAACACAGGTACATCTCTGAGCCTTGCAGTCAACTAGCCTAACTTAATTGGTGAGCTCCAGGCCACTGAAACACCCTCACTTAAAAAAAAAAAAAGATGAGGTGGGTGGTTCTTTTCCTGTTACTGTTATTAAAGACCCTGACAAAAGCACTCAAGAAAGGAAGGCTTTAGATAGGCCACAATTCAAGGGACAACTGTTCATCACGGCAGGGAAGTCAAGGTAGTTGGTGCTCGAAGCAACTAATCAGTGGCCTGGCCTCCAAAATCAGTAAAGAGAGAGGTAAATGGCATCTTGCTGCTTGGCTCCTTGCCTCTGTTTCTGTAGTCTAGGATCCCATATAGGGAATGGTGTCGCCCATGGTAGACAGGTCCTCCCATCTCAGTTAATCCAAACAAGATAAGCAACCATGGGTATGCCCAGCATTCTACCTCCTAGGTGAGTCCAGATTCTCTTGAGTTGATAATTAACAGTAGCCAGCCTGGGTGGCACACACCTTTAATCCCAGCACTCAGGAGGCAGAGGCAGGTGGATTGATGTGAGTTCAAGGCCAGCCTGGTCTACAAAGTGAGTCCAGGACAGCCAAGGCTACACAGAGAAACCCTGTCTTGGAAAAAAAAACCCAAAAAACAAAAAGAAAAAAACATGATTAACAGTAATAATCACAGATGGTGTCCTGAAGAAATAGACCTTTGGTTTTTATATGCACACAAGTGTACAACACACACACACAACACACACACACACACAGACACACAACTCTGGAGCAGATACCACCTTTAAAAATTAAACAGCTAGCTACTTTATGACCCTCCTTGTAGCTACCAGCTGGCATTTAAATTCTCCTCTTCCCTTTCCAAATATTAAGCATTTACAGACAGTCACTTGGGTTCTGAAACAACTTTTGATGGACCACATTTCAAATACATTCTGGAAACATATTCAATTACTTCGTTTTCATTGTACTCACTCAATGGTAGCTCCTCGCCCAAGTTCAATTAGACTTACTTGAAATTAGAATTCACGGGAATGCATTTCATTTAGATTTACTGGAAGATGTCAGGCACTAGTTAATTGGCCTTGAAGCAGCACGTCCATGAGGTCCCTCCTGACTGAACTGCCCATCTTTGACATGTAGCTGTTCTTGTTAGATAGCATTGATTGGGCAGCTCATCCAACCCTTGGGGCCAACCAGTGGCTATCCAACACTCTGACAGTTACATTAGATGGAGATTTTAAATTACCTGTGTGTACCTTGCAGGTAGCTTCAAGTTGGGTCTAGCATGGTCTGTCTCCTGTAGCCTGAAACTTCTGATTTGTATCAATAAATGAGTGATTTTGCTTAGATGATTCAATCAACCACTCTCAAGATCAACCCTGTGACAGACATGATTTTAGACCACTCATTTATCCAGAAAGTTCTTATTGGTTTCCTCTCTGTGCCTGGTAATTGGCCGATGGTTTAGGAGATTACCTTCTGCCCTGAGGAATCTAGACAATGTTTGGGATTTGTGCCTGGCTGCCAAGGAAACATACTTTTCAGCAGCTTATGGGCTCCTAAAAATTACCATAATGCAGAGCCCCAATTAATTCTAGAATTGTCAGATCTCAAATAGTTAGCCTTATACCCAATTAGCTGTGAGGCTGGGTTTCAATTATGAATATGATTAGTCTAAAAGGAATGGGATGACCTCCCTCACATCCTCTATGGGGTGTGATCTTGATTTCAAAATTTTTAAATTGTAAGGATTAACTGTTTGGCAAACCACGATGTCAGTTTCCAAAGAGGGAGACCACTGGTCAGTGTTCATTAAGCACCATTATGTGAGCAATGTCTCCCGGTGACAAGGAGGAGAAGGGGGCTTGGGAGATGACCCAGTTGTTAAAGTGTTTGCCGAGCAAGCATAAAGATCTGAGCTCTACCCCTAAAACCATGGGGGGAAAGCAGGGCCTCTTGGCGTGTGCTTATAATTTCAATGCTGGGAGGCAGAGGCAGACGGATATCTGGAGTTTGTGGACTGGCATAAAGGCCAGGCTCATGAGCCACACTGTCTCAAAAACAAAGTACACAATACCCCATAAGAAGCAACATTTGAGAATGACCTCTGGCCTCCACAGGCATACATGTATACAATACAGACAGACAGACACACACAGACACACACACACACACACACACACACACATGATACAAAGAGAAAGACTCTCATCTGTTAATTACTCACATTTTATCATATTCTGCATTTATTTCCTATTACCGTAGGGATCTATAAAAGCCATAGTAAATATTTTAAGCTTTTATGATTATATATGGTCTCTATTGGACCTGTATAAAAGCGACCAAGGTAGCACCTAAGTGAACAAGTGTAGCCATATTCCAAACAAGGAGCAAAACAACCTTGAAAAATTGGTGCTATGCAAAGTTAGGGCATGGTAGAGGAAATCTGCTCCCCTCACGGTGGCTAGAAAGTGGAGGAAGAGAGGAAGAGCTCCAGGCTCTAGTACACCTGGGCAGTGGTTGGTTATAACTCAATTGACACAACCTATGATCTCGTGGGAAGAGAGTCTGGAAGAGGAATGTTCTAGACTGGGGTAGCCTACGGTATGCCTGTGAGGGGTTTCTGAATTTGGTTACTTGAGGTAGGAATACCACCCTGGGCTTGGACGTGGACTGTTTAATAATACAAAAAGCAAGCTGAGCAGTCAGTGTGCACACATGCATTCTTTGCTCCTGACCAGAAAGTTCCTGTTTCAACTTCCTGTAACGTTGGATTGTAACTTGAAATTTTTGAGCTAAAATAATCCTTTCTCATCTGAGTTGCTCTCTGTCAGTCTCAGCAAGAGATGAAAAAGGCTGCCCTTCAAGGACTTGCCCTGTCTCCTGAAAGAATCTAATCTCCACCTTTGAAGGGTTCCCCTCCCCCCACACACACACCTCCCAACAGGACCATGGACCTTTAGCATATAAGTCTTTTGGATACATTTAGGACCCAAAGCATTTCAGTCTATGCAGAAAGAAAATGGCGGGCCCAACCTCCTCCTTCCCGTGGAGGACCGTACTAAGGCAAAACAGCTCTCTTTGACAGCTGGGAGATGGGACCTTTGGCATGTGTGGGATACTTTGGCCAACTGTGGCACCCTCTGCTTTTGAACAATCCCTACCTCATGTCTCTTTCCTCCACATTTTCAGTGCAGTTTTAATTAAACCATGAAGCACCTCAAGGCTTTGCTTGTAGAAATTTTGAGCTAGAAAAATTAGAACCAAGAGATCCTCCATCTAAGAGTCTCTGGAATAATGGGTTTCTCAACATGCAAAGGGCAGGAACCAGCCTTTACATCTAAGGAAGAATTAAACATGGTTACTATAATATAGAGCATGGATGCAGTGTCCTTTGGGATGGATTGACTGACAATATTCTGTAGTGATGGATCACAGATCACAAGGAACTCCAAGGTATAAGACAGACCTACAGCTGAGTAGGATATTTCTTGATTTTTAGTAAAATGTAAATAAATAAACACATGCAGGTTCATACACATGTATGCAAGCTAAAGAACAGAAAAGCTAACACCATTTGCTACAATCAAAAAAATAATCACCATTCCTTCACCCAGCTAACTCTGTTCAAAGATATAAGCCTTGAACTGAAAAGTGTGCATTAGCGAAGTCCAACAGTTCTCCTAATGCTCCTAGAAGATTCTATAGATCCTTGGTCAAGCTGTACTAAGTGCTGGCACGGGTTATCACTCAGGGAGCCATGAAGGTTGTGGAATCCAGAGTAAGGGGGTGTTTGGGGCAGATTGAGGAAGAATTCTGCCACACCAGTCCAAGTATGTGCAGAGAGGACATCTGTTTTTTTCCTACAGAGACATAGAATCTTGTTTCAGGGCAACTTTACCTCTGAGAAATTCCAGAAATTTCAAGAAATATTAAGAATTGGGTCTGAGCTTAGACTAATACCAAAAGCTTAAGAAGAAGAGCCACCAAGGCCCTTGGGCTGATACATGTCGGGAGTACGACACTAACCTAAACCCTGGTGTGCCTAAGGAGGCCATTTTCCCAGTACTTGGATGTGTGATTGGTAGAGACCCCATCCACCATGAGCAAACCCCTCTCCCTATTCCCCACCTCTGCAAGAAGAGCCATTATGGGAATAAGAACTAGATGAAGTTGTCCCTTTTCTGCAGAGATGAACTGTGGACAATGCTGTATCCCTGAAGGGATGGAAGAGATTAGCTCCCAGCCCAAAACTTAAAGGAGAGGCAAGATGGGCCCACTGGAGCAATGGCAGCCCAGAGGCATACTGCTTTCTTATTGGATCTGAGGTCTGTTCTGAAGGAAGGAATTCATAGCTGGCATTTTACATTTGGTGAAAAGCCTATGTCTGGGGAGGTCATAGGCCCTAGTGGGATCCTACTACCATTGTTTTACTAGACAGGTATTGAAATGCCCTAAATAACTGAATGGTCCTACAGAAAAATGCACAAGGCTTGCAGGAGTTCGCATCTCATAGTCCTGCACAGAGAGAGATCCAGGGAAGAGCTGAAGAGGCCCCACCCCTGCATGAAGATCAATATGCAATTAACGTTCGCTGAGAAGAAGGGACATTATCTTCAGTGGTGTCGCCAATGGTAAGTTGCCGTCACTCATGCCTACTCATGCACGTGCATGCAAGCAATTCTAATTAAACCCAGTGGGTCATAAAAAAATAAGACAAACCAAGAAAAATGAGAAAATAGGAGAAGAAGAAGAAGAAGAAGAAGAAGAAGAAGAAGAAGAAGAAGAAGAAGAAGAAGGCGTTCATCATGAGTGGAGTGGGAGAGGGATAGGAGGGGCTAATAAGGGGTGATGAAAATGGCCAAGCTGTACTATGCCATTGTCAAAGAAGAATGTGTATGAAATTGCCAAAGAAGAAATAAAAATTCAAAGGAAAAAAGGGGGTTTAGCACCCAGGTAGTCCCTTGACGTCACTCTCCTTCCCCAGTGGTCAGCACCCATTCCCTGGGCTCCCTAAGGCTTCCTTTCAATGTCACCTTGTTGAGTCTCCTATCACTACCCACCTCATTTCACACACCTACCTCCCCTGCCCCTCCCTCCACTGCACTCTCAGCTGTCACAGATGGCAGACTCTCCCTTCTGTTGTCGGCAAAAATAGAGTCACTGGTCACTGGCAAGATTTCCCCAGGCCACAGTCGTATTCCCACCTCCCACCCCCTAACCCCTCTGCCTCAGTAACAAGTAATCTCAGACCAGACTTGGTCATGCTCACTCGTGGCTGCGGGACTCCTTCTGTGGCCTGTGCCCCGTGCCATCCCCTCCCTCCCTCCCCAGAGTTCTGCATCAGCGGCCCTGGCTAGAAAGTTACTTTGATGGTGGGCAACTTTGCCACAATAGGCCCCATCTGTTGGTTTCTCCTTCACATCCACAACCCTGAAAATGGCTGCAGCAGTCTTTCCTCCTGCTGGTGTGTAAGTGGGGCTGGTCTCCAGTGGGAGCTGTGGGGGTCCTTTGGATGTTTCAATGCACAGTCAGCTATTGAATTCTTTACTCCAGGAGAGAGGGAAGGCTGATGAACTCACTTTCTGGGGTGGAGAAATCACTGCCATTAGTCCTTCGCCTCTGTCTCTTCTGCCCCACCCACATAACCAGAGGGTCGTTTACCTATACAGGCTCACTGTCTTATTAAAGCCAAAGGCAGCGTAGGCCTCGGTCTCTCTGCCTGTTCCTAAAACGTGTTATTTGTGATTCAATTTCACATGGCCTGCAGAGGCAATAAAGGGCAAAGGGAACTGCCCCGCAATGTATTCCTAAAGCCTCCCCGCACACCCACACTCCGGAGGATAACAATTTGCCAATATAACCTTTAATTAAATGAGCAGAAATCCTGCAGACCCATGGTGTAGGAAGTCACTAAATAGGAGGAAATTATGTATGAGTTGCCCCCAGCCACTCGTTTTAGCTTGAATAGAATCTGTCAGTAGGAACTGAAAGTGCTTTGAGACAGAAGCCGTTCTTTCTCTTACATCAGCTCTGATGATAGCAATGGCCAAAGGTGGGCCTCTGGTCTCACCCACTGGGATGAATGGTGGCGCCCCCTACAGGAAATAGAGAGAACACAGCTGCTAGCGAGGCTGGGGAGAATGCTCAGTGGTAGGTAAAGTGGCCTGCCTTGAAGGCATGAGGACCTGAGTTTGATCTCCCAGACTCTAAAGCTGGGCTGGGTGGTGGCACACGCCTTAAATCTCAGAGCTAGGAAAGTGGAGACAGATGCATTTCTGGGGTTTGCTGGCCAGCTAGCACATTCTAACTGGCAAGCCCCAAGCTAAAGGACAGGCTGCCTCAAAAAGCAATGTGTCAAGTGATTGAAGAGGATACCATACAACTTCTGACCTCTGCATGTGCATGCACAGCCTTGTACACATGCATGCACGCACTCATGCACACATGCATGCACGTGCTCATGCCCAGCTTCATGGAATTCTGTCCTGCTTAAGGAGGAGGAAAGATAAGTGCAGTGTCCCTATCTCTTCCCACTCACCCACCTCCTCCCACTACCACTTGCTCCACTCTTCAGCTTTCATTAAGATTTGGCCGTGTTGCTGCCAGGCAGAGGCCAAACTTGCCCCATGCTCAATTTATACCCTTCCCTCTGTCCATCCTACATATGTGCTATGGCCAGAATGTAAGCCTTAAGGCTGTGTCCCTGTGCTGTTCACAGTCCTCTGGACAGGGTTTGGGTCCACCCCAAAAGTGAGGGACCAACCTCATAGCCTTCTGCTCCCAACCACTCTTTGCTGCTGTAAACTCATTCACATGCCCAGCCTCAGCTAAGGCCAGAATATTCCAGTGTCAGGCCATAATGTGCCCTATGAACATGACACACCCACTTCCACTGTTTCCACAGGCACAACCATAGATAGTCCTTTCTCCTCCTCCTCCCATGGCACTTTCCCTCACTGGGGTTCACCTCACCCTTCCACTTTATATTCTCTCTCTCTCTCTCTCTCTCTCTCTCTCTCTCTCTCTCTCTCTCCCTCCCTCCCTTCCTTCCTCCCTCTCCCTCTCTCTGTGGCAGTGCCTCATGTACCCCAAAACTGGCTGCAATGATGAGAAGGGTGAGCCAGGCTTCATTCACACTACGCGAGCACTCTATCAGCTGTGCCACCTCCTCACCCCTTCATTCTTCTTAGACTTTCTCTCAGAGTATCAGGTCTTTTGTTTTTTTTGTTTTTGTTTTTTTTCTCCTGGTCTGAGCTAAGGACCTGGACCTCATCTTTATTGTACCTGAATGCGTAACACACTCTTAGATGCTCACCCATACTTGATGAGGTAAGTGAAATTTCATAGCGAAGCTTCTTTATTTTGTAAGACTTCCGCAAGGATTAGCTTTATTTCACAGTGAAAATAATTTCCGATCTTGTGGAACATCATATCTTATTAGCAATAGGAATCGTGTGTGTGTGTGTGTGTGTGTGTGTGTGTGTGTGTGTGAGAGAGAGAGAGAGAGAGAGAGAGAGAGAGAGAATGTATGTGTGCAGGTGTGTATGTGTGTGTGTGTGTGTGTGTGTGTGTGTGTGTGTGTGTGTGTGTGTGTGTGTAGAGGCCAGAGAAGGATGTCCCTTGTTCCTGTTCTATCTCTGCCTTATTTTCTTGGCATAGTGTCTCTCTCTGAGCCTGGAGCTGGACTGGCAGAGATGCCGCTGCCTCTGCCCTCCACAGCCCTGAAGCTATAGCCATGTACACAGCCATGCTCACACTCAACTTTTTTACATGGGTGCTGGGAAGCTAAGCTCAGGTCCTCATTCTGACAAAACCAATGCTCTTACCTACTGAGTCATTTCTGTAGCCCCGGGAAAGGGCTTTTAAGGAGACCAAGCCTATAGCTGAAGCTTCAATAAACGGAACTTAAACTACAAGGCTCTAGGGGGAGAGTGAGAAAAGAATGGAATTAAACTGCTAGATTTTATTAACTCAGGGCTACCGGATACATAATCTAATTTCTCCAGGGAAACTCTCCGAGGCTTAAAGAAAAGTGGAAGCAGATTCACTCTTAAAGGGGATGAAGAGGTAATCAATATAGACACTGCCTGACCCTGAGGACACAGCTGTACTTCAGTTTCCTCCAGGAAATCTCTCTAACTGTTCTGGACCACTGTGTTCCCTGCCTTTGTGGACTTAAGCACCAAACAGCCCTGTCCCAAATCATACCACCTTCACTGGCCATTAAAGTTTCATGGGGAGAAACTCCTGTTCACCAGCTCAGCTATGGAGAGGTTATAACTGGAGCCTCTGAGTGCCCCATGGGTGCAGATGTCCAGCTGGCTCTATGTCCCTGTCCAGTGTCTACTTGAATCCTGAAAACTGACTCCTTCTGTACACACATGGTCTCACCCAGTAGGAAGAAAATTGGTGCTCAAAACCTGGTGTGGAGTGTGGCATTTCTTTTGGATATACTCACATGTCAGTGTTCAACAGCAAAGGCTATGTGGCTTTTATTGGGATTTACCCTCCATCCCTTGGCTAAACCTGAGCTGACCTTGTATATGGTTCCCTTCCAGTGCCATCTGCTCCTTTTTCTTCCCTCTGAGCATTTTGTGTCAGTCATAACTCTCTTCCAGCTTACTTCTTATCTATTTTTGGTTTCCTCACTTCCATCCTATGTCCTAGATCCTAAGGTGTTTGTGAGTCTCATCCTAAAGTGGATGGATGGGGGCGTGGATGGACAGATGGGTTGGCAAATGAGAGAAAGAATAGATCAGTGAATTGCAACCAGAGGGAGGAGTGAATGAGTAGAACGCATTCTCTGGAAATGGTTGTGAGGTGACTCTAGCCCTTGAGAGAGCAAGAAGTTTGGAGAGGAAGCGTGGTCTTTTTACAAATTCACAGGATAGTGATAACGATGGTACTTGACATCCTGGTACTCAACATCCTGCATCTGGTCGATCCTGCTGCCCCACACAGAGTCCATCCCCACTCAGCACAAACCCCTCAGTTTTGTTCCCATCATCTCCAGTTTACACAGGAAGAAAACAGAGCATGAGAGGAGGATGTGGAGGATGCAGGGGAGGGTGACATGCCCCATGCCATGTAGTCAGTGTGTAGCAAAGTTTGGACTTGAATCCAGGATGCCTGGATTCAGAGTCCGTACTACTAGCTTTCACATTACACCACTGCCTCTCAGAGGTAAATCACAAATAGATTTGCGTGCTCCTGTAATTTCCAGCCTGCTTCAGCCTGCCCCATGGTGTCCGCTGTCACTGAGCCAGCCCCACACAGAGCTGCAGGCTCACTGGTATCCCATCTTCAAGACAAATAAACCTCCAACCATACCAGCTGCCCTGTGAGAGTGCTGAGTGAATGTGGCCACATCATCAACTATCAACACGAATCCGAATCCTTCTGTCATCAGGGGGATGACTGGGAAGTGCTGAAAGTGTCCATGAGGACCAATCAGAGAAGATAGATGAAACTGGGACAAACTTGCCTCTTGGTCCCACTAAAGTGGGAAGGACCAGAATAGAAGTTTGTAGTTGATCAAGGCATAGGCATAGGCATAGTCATAGAGATTTGTAATCCTAGGACTCAGGAGGTAAATGCATACACACAGACAGAGATCAGATCTCAAAAGGAAGGAGGGAATGGAGGAAGGCAGGAAGGAAGGAAGGAAGGAAGGAAGGAAGGAAGGAAGGAGAGGGTAGGAAGAGAAGAGAAGGGAGAGGAAGGAAGGGAAGGGAAGGGAAAGGAAGGGAAGGGAAGGGAAGGGAAGGGAAGGGAAGGGAAGGGAAGGGAAGGGAAGGGAAGGGAAGGGAAGGGAAGGGAAGGGAAGGTTGTGGGGCTAGAGTTCCCCTAAACTTATGTGGGGCTCAACTAATGGCTCCAGTCATTTCAATCCCCTTGCCACATTAAAGCGACCGTTGCTGAGACGATGACTGCCAAGAGAGCCTTGGTACCAGGTACTTAACAGACACTTATGGAATTACTACAATAAATTAATACCATGGTTAGTAAATGCCTCGTGATTAAGCTCTTTGCAAATAGCCTGCTGCCACTAGAGTGGTTATGGACAAAATTACTTATGACAAAAAGTGACATTAAAACAGCAAGATACGAAATTATAAGGGCAATGTGATTTTCGCTCGGTTTTTAGAAAAGCTAAATGGAGGAGGAAAATGACCTAAAAAATACAGACAGAAATGATTACAGTAGTTGTGTTAGCAACCTCAGATTATTTTCAATGCACCTTGTTCTTGCTGTTTTCTAATTGTTCAGAAATGTCATATGTTACTCCCAAAGTTGCAAATATACCCCGTAATATTTTAAAATAAGCTTGTCCTCAGAAGCAATTAATTTTAGGATGAATCTTTGCACAGCCCCCTCCCCAGGCAAGCAATAGGAAATATCTGCTGGGGGACAGTTGCTCTGTAAAGCAACTGTCCTGCAAGCATTTGGACCTGCACTCTGGTTCTGGAGCCCATGTAATCAAAGCTGAGCATCATTAGGGCTTGGTTGGTAAAATGCCATACACATGTGGATGGACCTGAGTTCAACCCCAGCACTCATGTGAAAAGTCGGCATGGCGGGGAACACGGCTATTCCCACCTCTCCAGAGCTGGAGGTGGAGGATCCCTACAGTGTGCAGGACATCAAGAGACTATTTCAAAAAGATAAAAAGAAAGAAAGAAAAGGTGGATGGTTCCTGAAGAATAGCACCCAAGGTTGTGCTCTAGCATGTATGTGCATGTGGGCCCTCACATTCATCAGCACGCACACACACAAAACTGAAAACAAAGTTTGGTGTAGAGCCATGTGCTGGTGAAGTGGAGACAGGTGGGTCGCTGGGGCCTCACTGAGCAGTTGGCTTCACCTGCCTGGTAAATTTCAGGCCCTGTCTCAAGAAACAAAAAAATGAAAACCAAGCAGGATAGCATCAGAGGAATGACATGCATGTGTATCTGTACACACACACACACACACACACACACACATGCACACTTGCGTGCATATGCTCTCCATCAGTTGTGGCAGGGAGACAGAGTCAACCCTGACAAACTGCAGAGAGGAGCGAGTGGCGGAGGCCTTAGCCTGAGCTTCTCGCATAACTTCAGGCAAACCTGTTCATCCATCAGCGTCTAGTTTTCCCCAGCAGAGTGAGGATGCTGCCCACAGGGGTCCTACATCACCACTCTCTTGGCAACAAGCAAAGCAGCCAGATGGCTCTGAAATGTTCTTGGCAAGGCCAGCATGTGCACACTCTCCACTCCTCATACACCCCAGCCCCCAGTCCCCAAACCCAGCACATGGCAGGCCACTCACCTTCTCCATCCATCCACCCTGCTCACTTCCTGAGTGGGCCCAGGATGTAATGTCCACCTTCTTAGACCATATCCAAGAGTTCCAGAACATCCCAGGAAACCTGTTTTTTACTTTCCTGAGCCCTAAAGAGAAAATTTTACCCAAACAAACCTCTACGTAGGGTTGATGTGTTCTGTGTTTATGTAGACCTCTCCCATCTGGGCCTAGAACATGTGTACCATGTTATTGTTGAGTGAAAAATGTAAAACTAATGCTAAGCACTGGTGGAAATGAAGACAGTAGGAACCCTCTGTACTGCTAACGGAATGTGAGCTAGTCCAGCCACTGTGAACCTCAGCATGGAGCATCGCAGATCTACTATATAACCCAGTGACAATGCTGGTCAATATTTATCCTAAAAACTCCAAGTCAACCCATCCCAGAGACCCCTGTAGACCCATTGTTATCGCTGCATTGGTCACAATAGCTAAGTTATGAAACCAGCCTCAATGTCCAAGCACAGGAATGGGTGGGAAAATGTGGCTTAGACACACAATGGAAAGTTTAAACTGTAAAGAGTGAAGTCTTTTGCAGAAAATGCAACCAAGAAAATCATATTTAATAAATCAAGTTCATATCAGAGAGACAAATATTGCATATTTCTTTCATTTACAAGCCCTGAATTTTTATAGATACATAAAACATATATGTGCTAATGGCATATAAATAAAAGCAAAACCGTCTGGTGGGACAAAAGGGGGTGATGGGTGAGACTCCGGGAGAGAGTAGGACTTGGAGGTATGGCAGAACATTGCTATGCATGTATGACAATGGATTTATGTATCCCTCTATAATCACATCTGAAAATTTTGAAGCGGATGTTTTAGTAACGAAGAAGTTAGGGGGAAAACAACACATAGGAAAAGAGATTTGGCAATGTTTTAAGTACACACAAAAAAATTGGATTTTTGTTTCTTATCTGGAGAACCGGTGGCTGGTCCAAGTGAGTGGCCAGCTGGCTAAGGTCACCGAGGTGGCTCCAGCTTAGATTACCACTTTAGTCTGGCAGGCTTTTATCACATTGGGCTATCTCAGCTTGAATGCCGACTGGCTCGTTGATTGGTGTCAAAATCACAATTTCTATTTTACCCAACATTTCCTTTACCTCTAAAATGGTGTCTTCCCTCCCAACACTGAGGCAGAGCTACCATTTGGGGGAAAAAGATTACACATCTGTGGGCTGTGGCTTAGCACACAGAGGGCAAGAAGATAGTGGCTGGTCAGGAGACCCACACAAGATGGACGGCCTTGAATAAGTCATTCAAATCCTCTATGCTTGCTCCTCACTGCTGATGCACAGGTACAAGGCTAACCCAGTGAGGTCCGTCATCTGGGAGCGAAGGTGGAGACAGGGAGCCAGAATCCAAGGAGCTGCGCTAAACTCAGGACCTGGTCCCATCAGCCCTTTCTGTGCTGTCTCCACCTGTGAGCACTGGATGATGCTGGAATCTGGCCTGAAAACTCAGAAGACCAGCCTGAAGAGAGGGCTCAGAGGTTACGAGTGGACATTGGTCTTTGGAGGACACCCACCCAGGATCCAGGGTGGCTCACAGCTTTCTGTAACTCCAATTCCTCGGCGTCCGATGCTTTCTTCTGTCATTTGTAGGCATGGCATCCATGCACAACTTCTTCCCTCCACCCATAAGCATCCATATATGCACAGAATTTAAAAATAAAAATAGGGGCAGTGGAGAAGGCTCTGCAGTTAAGAGTACCGCTCTTGCGGACGACCAAAGTTCAGCTCCCAGCACCTAGATCAGATGTCTCACAACAACCTGTAGCACTACTTGCACAGATCTGACACTCCATTTTGGTCCCCATGGGTACCTACATGTTTGTGGTACAGTTAAACTCACACAGATATGCATACATTAACACCCAGTAATTAATAATAATTATTATAATTATAATACATGTCTTTTAACAATAACAAAATAAAATCATTTTTAAAAGCAAGACTATAAGGCAAACTGAATCAGCAAAATATAGGCCCTTTTTGCTGTTAGTTCCAGAGTTTGCTTTTCAAAGTTTCGGTGTTAGTCAGTTTTCTATCACTAACACGAAATAGCTAAAATAATCAATTTACAAAGGAAAAGCGTTCATTTGGGCTCACAGTTTGGGAGGTTCCAGGCCACAACTGGTTGACCCATTGCTTTAGTCCTGTCTCAAGGTAATATGTCATGACACTTATGAAGGGGAGTATTAAGCCTCACCCAGGGCCAGGAAACAAAAGGCTGAGAAAGGAAGGAAGGACGTCTTACAATCTCTGTCAGAGGCAAGGCACACTGCCAGCACCCTAAAGGACCTCCCACAGAACCTTACACTCAAATTAAAGGTGTCACCACCTCCCAACAGTACCACCCTGAGACCAAACCTTTAACACACGAACCTTCAATGACTACTCAAGACGCCCAATGGTCACACCATCTATCTTTCGATCCCGGTTCTGGAACCACCATGGGCAGAAATGGGCAGAGTCATTGGTCTAGTAAGTCTCACATTCAGGCCCTACGCTCAAAAGTGAGACTAAACATGTAAAATATAGGCTACGAGGAGCATGATCGCATGGGGATGACAAAGCAAAGGCTCTAACTAGACAGTATGGCTTCAGAAAGAGTCCTGCCATACACAGTGCACAGAAAACCAAAGGGTCCAGTTACTTCTGTCCCCCAAAGAACAAAGAGATTACTTACCCAATGGGTGTGGCATGTGTATTGTAAAGTCACCATGACTGAGTGTAAATCATTGTAATGATTATTAATCTTTCACTGTCCACTTGGTAGAAGCTAGAATCTCCTAAGAGACGAGCCTCTAGGTGTAACTCTGGGTGTGAGGGAGTGTCAAGATGAGGTTCAATAAAGTAGGAAGACCCACCGTGAGTGTGGGCAGCAGCATCCTATGGACCGGGGTCCTAGACTTAATAGAAAGGGGGAAATGAGCTGAACCCCAGCACTCACCTTGCTCTGCTTCCTTCCACAATGTCATCAGACAGCCAACATCCTGCCCCTGTTTCTATGCCTTCTACTCCATGGTGGGATGATTCCCTTTGTCTATGAGCCAGAATAAACTCTCATCCCCTTAAGTTCTCAGCCAGGTCACACCAATGAGAAAGGTCAGGATTCGCTGTCTTGACGTCAGTTACACACACCGCTCATGTCCGGAATTTGTTGCCCACACTGACCAAAAAAATGACTCTGAGGAAGAATGACTTTATTTCAGCTCACCATCACTGAAGGAAGTCAGGATGGGAGCGCAATCAGGCTCTTGAAGCAGAGACTGGGGGGGGGGGGCGGGGGGAGGTAGGGTGGGGGGGTGTCATTTGCTGGCTCGCTCACAAGTTCGTGCTTAACTAGCTTTCTTACACAGCTCAGTTCCACATGCCCGAAGAGTGGTGTCTCCCACAGTTAGCTAGGCCATCCTCCATCAATGAACAACTAAGGCACTCCCTCACAGACACGCCCATAGGCCAATGCCATCCAAGCAAGTCCTCCATTAAGACGCCCATCTCAGCTGACTCTCGCTGTGTCACTCTGACGGTTAAAACTACCTAGGATAAAGAGTGAACCCATGTGTCCTTTCCCTTCCCCCCAGGATCCCACATACCCTCCATGGTGGCAATCTGCATTCAGTGGGGCTCCAGGGCTCCCACATTTCTCTTTCTGTGGTACTTCCTCTTAAGCTGCCTGGCCACATAGGTCCTGATCCCACCAGCCCTTTCTCTTTGGCCTTCACCTGTGAGTACTTGAAATTTTGAGGCAGGGATTTTGAGGGAAAATTGAGGCGGAAAAATCACAAAATCAACATCAGCCCTTTTTGTTAAATTGATTCCAAAACATTTTAGAAGTAAAGCAAAACAAAACAAAATATAACCCTGCAGTCGGCTGGAGCTGCTTGGAGCCTGGGTATTGGAGATACCAATTAAAATGGAATGGTGGGATGTTACTGATCTTATGTTTGCACAGCAGGCTGACACTGGAGAAGGAAGAAGTTCACGGGCCACACAGAGAGTCTTATCTCTTTTCCAGTGAAATTCCATTTGACTTCTATTCCCCAGGCACTAGCCAGGACCCAGCAGCCTGACAGAGCCTCACAGCCTGCAGACAAATGGAGCTAGAGCAACAATACCATGGGACCAGTGCTATCCTGGGACTTTATCTTGCCTCATCCTGCAAGAAAGCATTCCTTCACACCTCCCAAGCACAGGTCCTAACGCTGGTAAAAGATGGATGGTTGGTCAGTTTAATGATATCAAAATGATGCCCTTATCTGGAGAGATGGTTTAGTGATACAGACCACTTCCTGCTCTGCCAGGGAACCTGCACCCAGTTCTCAGCATCCATGCCAGGCAGCTAGCTCACAGCAGCCTATAACTCCAGTGCAAGGGATCTGATGCACTCTTCTGTCTTCAGAAGGCACCTGCACACAGATGCAGCACACACTCACACAGATATACACACGTACAGTTGTTTTTGTTTTTAATGCACAGCTCTCACAGCTGAGCTCCAGTTGAAAAGGGAAAGAAAACCAGGGAAGAATACGGGTGATGGGAATGAAAACATCCCCGAAATCCTAGTCTGATTGAAGCATCTCACCAGCAAAGAATCTCGAGCTCCAGCAGTGGTTAGCATCACTTACTGTGAATGCTGCTGACAGAGACAATATTCCATTCATATAATAATATTTTACCTGAAAGTAGCAATGAGACAAACTGAAGGCATGAGTATAGTATGTGACCCTGGGTAGCCCCATTCCTCTCCTAGAGATTTTCTGGGTCTCTCAAGGATGACTATTAACTTTTTTTTTTTTTTTTACTGTGGAGATATCTTTTTTTTTAAGTATAATTTATTTACTTTTATTGTACGTGCATTGGTGTTTTCCCTGCATGTGTGTCTGTGTAAGGGTATCAGATCTTGGAGTTACAGACAGTTGTGAGCTGCCATGTGGGTGCTGGGAATTGAACCCAAGTCCTTTGGAAGAGCAGTCAGTGCTCTTAACTGCTGCGCCATCTCTCCAGCCCTCCGTGGAGATATCATTATTCCCCATCTCCCATGAGCTAAACTTATTTTTTAAGCACTCACCAGGAGGCCCCTGATATCTCATTTAGGTTCCTTAGGAACCCACCAAAATGGTACGTAGGGCTGTTGTAAGGACAACGAAATGTGACTCCTATGGCATGCTTTGGGGTCTATCTTACTTTCTTCCTGAGTGTCTCTTTCTCATAATCTATGCAGTCAAAAATCTACAGCAAGGGCTAGAGAAATGCCCCAGCAACTAAGAACACTTGCTGCTTGTGCAGAGGACCTTGGATCAGTTCCCACATCTGGTGGCTCCCAGTTGCCCAATTACAATCCCATAGGATCTGATACCCTCTTCTATCCTCTGGGGGCACCTGCACATAGTATACTCAGCACATACATATACAATAGCAAATAAGTAAAATCCATCCCAGTCTCCAACTCTGCTTTATACTGGCTCATCCTCCTGAAATGCTGGGATTGCCTGAATGAAGATCCCTGTGGAGAACTCTTTGTGCTCCTGTGGTGAGATTGTAGAACTATGCTCATTGACTTTAAAAAAAAAAAAAAAGATTTATCTATTTATTATTATGTATACAGTGCTCTGCCTGCATGTACACCTGCATGCCATAAGAGGGCATCAGATCACATTATAGGTGGTTGTGAGCCACCATGTGGTTGCTGGGAATTGAACTGAGGACCTTTGGAAGAGCAGCCAATGCCCTTAACCTCTGAGCCATCTCTCCAGCCTCTTTTTTTTGTTTGTCTGTTTGTTTTTGTTTTTTAAGACAAAGACTCAAGATGCAGTCCTGGCACTCATTATGTGGAGCAGGCTGGCTTCAAAGTCAGAGATATCTTCCTGCCTCTGCCTCCCGAGCGCTGTGATTAAAGGGCACGCACCACCACTTGGCTGACGCTATTACATAATGTCCTTTACACAGTTGGTGCCACCAGCATATTCTATGGATGTCAAGAACAAGAGGGCTTTGGCAGGAAGCCCATCATGGATAACCTTTGCCTTGGATCAGAGTCTTTGCTGATCAGTGGCAGAGGCCTTGGCAAACACAGCTGCAACCTAGGGACAGAAGCACTTCTCCTCAACACCTGTCAGCTCCCCTCGGAGCACACTCACGCACGCCTCAGCCCCAGAAGCTGTCACAACAGACCTAGCTTACCCACATCCTCAGCCACGTCCAGGGGAAGCTGGAGCTGACAGAGGACAACGGCATCGCTGGTAACAGCACAGCGCACAGCCATCCACTGCAGTCATACCAAACCATTGTCTAGCTCTCTGCCTGGCAGACTTCCTGGCTCCCGAGCTAGCTCACTGAGCCAAGACCTGAAGGTCTGGAAGAGGCTCTGTGAGAGTGTGTCAGGAACACTGAAGAGATGGCTCCGCAGTGAAGTGCGGGCACAGGAAGCAGAAGGAGCTGATTTCAGATCTCACATTTTAAGGAGCCAGGCTGTAGCTGACACATGCGTGCTATACCAGCACCGAGGAGGTGGAGATAGGACAACACCCGGGCCCTTCAGCCAGCCAGTGTGGCCTAATTGGTGAGCATCTGGCCAAGGAGAGATCCTGTCTCAAAAACACTGAATGGTTTACCCGAGTGACATTCAAGGTTATCTTCTAGCCTCAAAAATGCCCAAAATTAACTTGTAAGCCCCACCTGCACACGCTGGGAGTTGTAGTTCTTAAAAAAAAAATAGCAAAGCCCTATAGGAAAGTATGGTGGCCTATAGGTCTTTATAACCCCCTGCAATATGTGCCTTGGGGTCAGCAGGGAAATTCCAGGGAACGGTCCTGACCAAAGTCCATCTCTTGGTCAGTATGTAATAATTAATAAATCTTGCTTCAGGGCCCAAAAATGGTAGAAGTGTTTTTTTTTCTCCAGCAAAATCTCAGGATTTATACTTCCCCACATACACACTTACCTAAGTGCAATGCATATCTTCGCACATGTGAACACATGTGTGCTCACACGTATTGAACACACTTGTGTGAAAAGGAACAATAGACTCGGGGAGGCAGAGGCAGGAGGATCTCTGTGAGTTCGAGGCCAGCCTGGTCTACAAAGTAAGTCCAGCACAGCCAAGGCCACACACAGAGAAACCCTCTCACACACACACACACACACACACACACACACACACACACACACACACACACACAAAAACAAAAAAAAAAACAAAAAAAAAAAACAAAAAAAAACAAAAAAACCCCACAAACCAGGTGATTCTGAAGGCTTAGGAAAATAAAAGAGGTAGGGAATACGGAGGAATAAAGAGGGAGGAAAATCATGCTTGCCCTGTGGAAAAGAAGAGGTTACTTTAAGGTTCCTTTATATTCGAGGCAGATGAGAGGCAGAGCACCATAACATCTGCCAATCACCCAGTGAACAACACTTTAAAAAAACAGATAAATCACTTCTTCTGCTCCTTAAAAACACACTTGCTCAGTTCAGCTGCAGAACGGGTGATGAGAACTGAAGAGGAATGTTTTTGAAAAGTTAAAAAAAAAAAAAAAAACACAAAAGAGGGCTGATGAGACGTCCTCAAACCCAAGAGTCCAGAGAAAACACCCTTAGCGCCAGAAAGAGGGTGAGCAACAAAGACGTTGTTAGGGAGAAGGCAAGTTGCAGATACCTTGCTCTGACTGCAGTGCAGGCTCACCTGCCATTACCCATAAACCCCTGTGCTTACTCTGACTGTTTTCCAGTCATTGACGCCAGTCAGCCACAAACTAAAGGTTTAATTACATCCATAGTTTCCTTGCCAGAGTTTGCAAAGGGCTGGCTAGTGAGACAAAAATCACCATCCTAGAAATCTTTAGAGCCCTCCACACCAAGGGGCTTACCCTCTCTGTCACACAGGAAAACACTGAAAACTATCTGGGGTTGCACTACTTGGACAAAGGAAAGAAATCAATTTCAGATCCCCTGGGAGAAGTATGGACATATGGTTAAGGAAAGGAATCATTTTAGGTGCTCACAGAGGCCGGAAGAGGGAGGTGACTCCCCTGGAGCTGGAGTTACAGCCAATTGTGAGCCACTGACACGGGTGCTGGGGTCTGAACTCTGGTCCTCTAAAAATCAATCCATGCTTTCAACCACTGCAGCAGTTTCTCCAGCCACAGAAAGGAATACTGTTTGCAGCACATTTGCAGATGACTTGGTGGCAACTGGCAGGGAAAAGAAGCTGTGTTTCAGTTTTCTGCCCAGTGGAACATGAAACAAAGCACTCCAAGGTTGTTGGACACGCCCCACTGGCAGGTCTGTGTATTTAGTAAGCATCTGTTGGATGGGTAAATATCAAAAGATGAGACCAAGGGAAGCCAAGAGATTCTCTGTGCCATTGAGTGGCAGGAGAGGTGGTGCCCGGATGAGTAAAGGTAAGTGTAAATGCATTTCACAAACTCCTGGATCAGGCCCCAGCAACCTACACTCTCTTTGCCCACAAAATCCATGTTCTCATACAGAAAGCCTCTTGGCCTCTGCACAGTCTAAACGAAAGCTAAGATTCTCAGAGCCTCCAGGAAAATCTTCCTATTGTCCTCTAGCCTTGGGGCTAGAGCAATGGCTCAGCAGTTAAGAGCCCTTACTGCTAATGCAGAGGTCCTGAGTGCAAGTCCCAGCACCCACATTAGGCAGCTCACAGGTGCCTGAAACTTAAGTTCCAGGGTTTTGAATCGGGTACACCGTGTGTACACAGATTTACATACCTACATAGAGGCAGACACACAGACTCTCAAAAAATAATAAAATAAATATTTTTTTGTGAAAGGAAGAACGCAACACCCCACCCACCTCCATGCACAGGTTATCATCACATCACAGGCTGGCCTCTAACTCTCTGTGTAGCCAAGGATGACCCCTGACCTTCTGATCCTCCTGCCTCTACTTCGGCTGGCCTCTAACTCTCTGTGTAGCCAAGGATGACCCCTGACCTTCTGATCCTCCTGCCTCTACTTCGGCTGGCCTCTAACTCTCTGTGTAGCCAAGGATGACCCTGACCTTCTGATCCTCCTGCCTCTACTTCGGCTGGCCTCTAACTCTCTGTGTAGCCAAGGATGACCCCTGACCTTCTGATCCTCCTGCCTCTACTTCGGCTGGCCTCTAACTCTCTGTGTAGCCAAGGATGACCCCTGACCTTCTGATCCTCCTGCCTCTACTTCGGCTGGCCCTCTAACTCTCTGTGTAGCCAAGGATGACCCCTGACCTTCTGATCCTCCTGCCTCTACTACACCTGGTTTATAAGGCCATGGGAATAGAACCCAGGGCTTTCTAAATGCTAGGCAAGCTGCCAATTGAGCCCCAGCCCCCGGCGCCAGCTCCATGCCTGTTCTTGGCAGGTGCTCCTTGAGAACTTCGCCCACAGTTCTACACCAATCAACAGACGACATGCAGCCTGAAATGTTGGGGATCTTTTGCTTTGCTGGCTTCATGGATCTGAAACTGCTTTACTATGATTCTTTTTACCAACCCCCGCCCCTGTCAAGCCCTCCCTTGCTCTTCCCCTACTGAAAGATCTGCATCTGCCTGAAAACAAACTTTCAATTCTCACCAGATCTTAACTACAAAACACCCCCCCCCCAACTCCAGGACATCACCAAAGCCTTTCGGGTCTCTCTTTCTGTGACAAAGGATAGTCTCAGTTTTGTCCTGCTACCAGGCCCAGCCGTGTAAATGATGTTTTGGAAACAGGGATCAGATGAAAGTAAGCAAAGGCTTGACAGCTGTGTAAAAACCCAAGACAGACTTTTCACTGGCAGTCTAATGATTTCCCTAAATGAATGATTTAATTATACCTATAAAGTTCCATTGTGTGTGTATGCCACATTTCCATCCTTCTTAATTTTATTCTCATTTTAAGACTGATTTTATTCTTAATTATGTATACACATGTATGTCTATATATGAGCATGTACATATAGGCTCAAGGTACCCCTGGAGGTCAGGAAAGTGGCTGTGAGGAGCCTATTGCAGATGCGGAGAACCAAGCTTGGGCCCTCTGAATGCACAATGCCAGCTCTTAACTGATAACCTAGCTCATTTATTTACAGATAGGGCCTCATGTAGCCAGTTTGGCCTTGAACAGAGAGAGCTTGAGCTTTCGTTTCTCTTGTGTTCTCATCCTAAGGGCCGGGGCCAGAGGTCTGTCTGCACCTAGCTTATGTGCACGGATTCAAGCCAGGGTCTCAGGCACAGTAGTCAGCACTCTAAAGAATACTCAGTCTGTTACAATGCAGAATGACACATGAGCGTGACCTTTAGGGGAAACAACACACAAGCAAACTGCAGCGCAGAAGCATCTAAGAAGGCAAGGTGCTCTCCTCTCAAAAAGAGCTAGAAAAAGAAAAGTAACCCCCAATCATGTAGAGGAGGAACTGAAAGACCTACATCCAAGAGTGTGATGTAGGCAAGCTGGATGCCCACAGAACCACCAGACCTAGAGAACAGCCAGCAGCCAGTGGACCACAAGTCACATGGCTGGAAAAGACTGTGAAACAGAAAACAGAAGAAAGGGAGATCCTTTATATACAAAGAGAAGTCCGCAGAGGCTCTTGCAGAGGACCAAGTGCTTTTGGGCCTTCATCTGGAAAGGGCTCATCAGTGGCTCTGGCCAGGAACTCTGAGGTCTGTCATCTATATATTTGCACAATATTTCAGAGTTTGATGTAGAAGCTGCCAGCAATGAAGTAGGCAACAGGCTTGCAAGAACATGGACAAGGAAGAAAATCAGTAAAATGTTTACCGTGTGAGCCCGATGTGGTAGTGCATACCTTTAATCCTAGCACTCAGAAGGCAGAGGCTGGAGGATTTCTTTGAGTTCGAGGCCAGCTTGGTCTACAAAGAGAGTTCCCAGACAGCAAGAGAGAGCTATTACACCGAGAAACCCTGCCTCAGCAAAAACAAACAAACAAACAAAAGAAAACCATCCAACCAACAAACAAAAAATGCTTACTGTTGCAAGCCTGAGGACCTGCATTCCATTCCCAGCATCCATGGACAAAAGCTATGGACGTAGTAGCTTAAGCTTGAAATCCCAGCAAGACACACACACACACACACACACACACACACACACACACACACGCATGCATTGTGTGCACACATACAAATAAATAATCTTAACTTGGGGTGTGTGTGTGTGTGTGTGTGTGTGTGCGCGTGCGTGTGTGTGTGTGTGTGTGTCTGTGTGTGTGTGTGTGTGTGTGTTGTGGATGTATTAGTATTGTACATGTGAGTAAGGGTACCCATGGAGGTCAGAAAAGGCTATCTGATCCCCTGAGGCTGGAGTTACAGGCAATTATGAACTGCTCACTGTGGGTGTTTAGAACTGAACTTTCATCTTCCTCAGGAGCAGCAAGGCCATCTTTACAGTCCCACAAAAATGTAACTGCCTTAAGATTTTTAAAAAGGAATTTTAAAAAGAAATGTGACCAGAGCTAAAAAGAACAAGTTCGTGTTTGAGGCAAAAGCCAGTCCCACAAATGCAGAAGGAAGTCTACAGTAGCTGAAAGGCAGTGAACTGACTCTGCAAGGACCCAACTTCCACAGCTTGGAGAACGTTCCAGTTCCAAACCCAGGGGAGCCCATGGAGACCCCAGGGACTGGTGCTCACATAAAGAAGTTCTGTGTAGCCACATCAAGGGAAGATGAATCAGGAGGACCACGAGTTCAAGGCCACTATGAGCAATGGCCTGGCTACCATCACGTTACCAGGAGTAGTCACACTCGGAATGACTAAACATAGAGTCCAATTTCACCTCTGGGTCCCCTGGGATTCCAGCCCTGATAGACACACTGGAAAGGAAGTGACCCCGTGTCAGAAACCAAGATGGAAGACACTTAGGAAGAGAAGCTGGGAAGAGCTGGAGAGATGGAAAGTAGCGAGGAAAAAAAGAATAAAAGGTAGCATCCCAAAGTTTGGAAGTCACTTCACAGAACAGAGCCACATGCAAGGGGGACAGATACTAATTACTTTTATTATTGCTATGACAGAATAGCTGACAAAAAGCAATTTAAAAAAGAAGAGTTGTTTTGTTTCCATTATGGAGATACACTCCATTATGGTGCAGAAGGCATGGTGGCAGCAATATGAGGTAGCTGACTACATTGTGTTCACAGGCAGGAGCAAAGAGAAGGGTTGGAGAGAGAGAGAGAGAGAGAGAGAGAGAGAGAGAGAGAGAGAGAGAGAGAGAGGAGAGAGAGACAGAGACAGAGACAGAGACAGACAGAGACAGACAGAGAGAGAGAGAGAGAGACAGAGACAGACAGAGACAGACAGAGACAGACAGAGAGAGAGAGAGAGAGACAGAGACAGACAGAGACAGACAGAGAGAGAGAGAGAGAGAGACAGAGACAGACAGAGACAGACAGAGAGAGACAGAGAGAGAGAGAGAGAGAGAGACAGAGACAGACAGAGACAGACAGAGAGAGAGACAGAGAGAGAGACAGAGACAGACAGAGAGAGAGAGAGAGAGAGAGAGGAGAGAGAGAGAGCGAGAGAGAGAGAGACAGAGACAGAGACAGAGACAGACAGAGACAGACAGAGAGAGAGAGAGAGAGAGACAGAAACAGAGACAGACAGAGACAGACAGAGAGAGAGAGAGAGAGAGAGAGAGAGAGAGAGAGAGAGAGAGAGAGAGATTTTCTGGTGCTCATCAATCTGGGACCCCACCCCAGGGAACAGAGCTGTCCACTTTCAGGATGGCTCTTCTCAGCTCAATGAGCCAAGTCTAGAAGTCCCTCACAGACATGCCAGACATGCCCAGAGATTCCTCTAAGTATCCTAGACCCTGTCAGGTTGGCATTATAACCACCACGTGGTTCATGGCAAGCAAATCTCAGTCCTCCCAAAGCTCCTCTCGACCAATGGACATCACATCCCATCAGCATCCGGTTCTGCCCTTAACCAAGATCTACTGCAAATATCACTGGCTGCTTTTTTTTTTTTAATATAATGTGTTTCTAGGCATCAGATAATCTTTCCTCATAGGGACACTGTTATATAGGAGAGTTACATTTCAAGGTTGTTCTCCAAGAACAAATTAGTGAAAAATAAATCACAGGTATGCCCAACAATTTGTCACAGAGGCAGAGACAAAACAGTAAATCTCTGTGTACAGTTTAAAAGCCTCATAAAACCATGAAAGGAAAGACCCAGAATTCAGACATAATGTCCTATGCACATCACTGAGAAGAGGCTCCATATGCCAAGGTTGGATCTATCATGTCATCAAATTTGACCTGAAATAAATAAACTGATTCTAAGGCAAGTATTAGTTATATTTTTGATTAATGAATCATTTTGTTGAAATCAGCATGGCTTTAAAGGAATGATATAGAAACCACAAGATGAATCAAACCTTAAACCTGGCACTCATCTTAGAAGCTCCTGAGCCAGGACTACACAGCAATCAACCAAAACAAGAGTGTATCAAGCAAGATAGAAGAGAAATGACTCCTTAAAGTTGTCCTCTGATCTTCACATGTGCACCGTGGCATGTGCATGCACGCCTCCAGTACACACTAATGGTAATAAAAATCAAATAGGTAAAATATTCCATTCTGTCATTCAGAGTCTAAATATAAAGAACTACAGAGACACCATTTAAACAAAACTTGAGTAATTTATCATTCTAATTAGAAGTAGACACTTGTGTTAAAATTGCTGTAGGTTAAAGGCAAGGGTTTTTGGTTTTGATTTTTCACCAAAGCTCACATGGGTGCTTGGTCCCAAGTATGGCACTCATGAGAAGTACTGGAGGGCTAAGAGGTGATTGGGCCAATAAGAAAGTAATGATCTCTTTCTCTTACTCTCTCGGTGCATATGTGTGCATGAGTTTGTACTGAGTTTTCATGGGAAAAGCACATATGTGTATGTATACACTTGTATGTGGAGGCTACAAGGCGACTTCATCATTCCTCAGGAACAGTCCACCTTGTGCTGTTTTTGTTGATTATATAATTTTGGTTTGGTTTGGTTTGGTTTTTTTTGGGACAGGGTCTCTCTATGTTGTCCTGTCTATCACAGTACTCAAGTCTAACCTTGAACTCACCAAGATCCAACTACCTTTGGCTTAGAGTGCTAGCATTAAAGGCGTGCACCACCATGCCTGTTTCCACTTTATTATATAAGACAGCGTCTCTCGTTGGAATGTAGCTCATCGCGGAGGCTAAGCTTGCTGTACCGCAATCTGCCTGTCTCCTCTTTACCAACACTGGGATTAAAGACGTATGTGACTGTGTCCAGATTTTTCATGTGGGCTCTGGAAATGGGACCCTGGTCCTCAGACTTGAAAGTCAAGCACTCTACAAACCGAGGCATCTTCCCAGCACAGTATTAGTGTTTTTCTCTTGAGAGTAAGTTCTCACTATCCTTCCACTGGACTGGCTATCCTGAAGGGGTTCCCACAAAGCTAACCTGCACCTCCCATGCCTCACACAGGAGCTTCTCTTCCACACCACCCACTTGCTCTGTCATTTTCTCTACCATATTGAGATGCACATTGGGATTATCCAGATCAAATTTTCTGGAACTGAGCACAGTGGTGCACGCCTGTAATGCCAGTATTCAGGAATAGAGAGGCAGGAAAATCTCTGTGACTTGCTGGCCAGCCTGATGTACAGAGCAAGACCAAGACAGACATCCAAGGCTACACAGAGAAATACTGTCTCAAAAAACAAAAACCAAACAAATAAAACACCCTACCTCTCTTCTTTCATGCATAAGTTATCAATCCATTGGTGTTCTGGCACAGCAAAGATGAACTAAGACAGCATACAGCAATCCAAACAGTTGAGGTATAATGGTGAATATGGAGTGATCCTTAATACTATTTTATAATTTTTTTTAAAACGAGAGGGTAGGTAGAGCTAGGAAGACCTAGAAGCTAGTAAAGTGCTTCTCTCACAACCATGAAGACATGAGATCTGCAGAACCTATGTGAAAGCTAGACATAATTACACATGCCTATAACCCAGCACTCAACACATGGAGACAATGGGACCCTGGGGGCTCACTAGCCAGACAAATGAGCTGACTGGTAAGGTCAGGTTGGATGAAGAAGACCTCAAAAAATAGGGTAGAAAGTGATCAAAAAAGATACCTGATTTGACTCAGTGCCTCTCCACCTCCCACACACATGGATGCACAGGCTCAAACATATATACACATACATAAACACACAAATCATTGTGATATTGCTAGCCAAATATAAAAAGGTCTTCTGGGGATGGGGCAGATGGTGTCATTTGACGGACCCATGGGTGGTGCACAAATGACCTGGCTCTCAGTACAGAGCACACTTGGTGATGTGTCACCTGCTCCCAGACTTCTTTTAATCAGGACCGACTCAATACTTGTCAGCTGAATCCTCTCCAGGGTCCTCAATTTATTCTAACCTGAAAGTAGCCACTGCTATTGCTTCAGCTCTGCTGAAGGAAGCAGAGGGTACCAAGCTTCTCTCTTTCCCAGCAGGTCTGGCTGATAGGTCTGGGCACTTGATCAATGGTTAGCTTTGAAATAGATACCAGGCCATTAGCACAAAGTTTTCAAAAGCAAAGCATCCTCTCTCTAAATTCCATGGGATGGCATGAGGCAGCGTCCAGCAGACAGATGAAGGTAGAAGCCTAATTAGACCACAGCTGCATCTCAACTTCATGAACAAGTAATTTATAGAATCCAGTCATTGGCTGGGGAGATAAGAGACCATTCAATAGGGTAGGAGACGCTAACTTGAAGTCTATACAAGAATACAAATGGCGGCCACATAAATATTTAAAAGTTACAAGTCATCCCAGTGAATTGTTCAGTGGAACGTGCTTTATCTTCCTTCCTCTGACATAAAGACAGACTAAAAATATATTCTGAGCTGGAGGTATAACTCAAAGGCCGGGTGCTTGTCTAACAGGCACAAGGCCCTGGGTTTGATTGAGCACTAAAATAAACAAATAAATTTGAATTTATGGCTTATAGATGACTGAAAATTGCAAAATGCCAAATTTCTCCATCATTGTACCCATGTGGCAGTTGTGCTAACAGCCCACAAATGCTGAATGAATGATGTAAATTTAGTTATGATATACTCTTGATGAAAGTTCTTTTTCCTGCCTCCACTCAGCAAAACTCCTAATGATACAAAGTATGACTGTATTCAGCATATGAAATGTCTTATACATGGTTAAAATTTCAACCTCTGGTATAATTTAAATTAGGAATTCAAGTATGAGTTTATAATTTACCCAAAAATTCACAAAGCCTAAATCTAAATAAACATAAAAATTATTTTAAATTTCCTGAGAAAATATTAGTTGTATTTCAGGATGTTAAATCAAGGCAATTTAAGCAAAGCTTGTTTCTTTTTTTATTTTTTTTTTAATTGAAAATAAGTCTTGTTAAACAGTTTGTTAAGTGAGGCTATTCTTAATGGCTGTAATGGGTATATAATGTGATCTGTTGCCAGTGTAAGGGATCAAAACCAGCCAATATGAAATATTTCATATTGAAAGGTGCATCTACACCCTTGATGGGAACCCACAAGAATAAATCAGAACTAAGAACTGAGACATGAGAACTGCATTCTGGGAGACCACACTTTCTCAAAGCAGAAGCTGCCGTTCAGCCAGTGCCCGTGGAAGAAAGACCTTGACTTTTCCTGAACAGATGTCTCCTTGCCATGATACAGCACTTTGACTAGACGGATAAGACAATTCCACCCAAGTTAAGCTTGGAGAACTGAAGAGTTTACTGAAGCCAAGATGCCAGGCCAAAGCTGGTCTCAAGGAACATCTGCATCGTCAAACAGCCTTGTCAGAAAAGCTGCATCGCAAGAGTTCAGATCACAGCTTGTAGATAGCTCCACCGTAGTCTCCTCTCCCCAGCAACTGTTACTGCTTATATAACTCTGGGGAAAGGCCTTGTGAGTCTTGTAGCTTTCTCAGTTTTCTGAGCTTGTAAATTTTGTGAGCTTCCTTAGTCTTATCAGTTTCCCTGACCTTTTAGTCTTATAAGCCTCCCTCTTACCTCCAGGAGGGACTGTTTCGGTTCAGAGGTAATGGCTATACAGCACAAGGACACCCAAGCAAAGAGGTTGAGTAGCCCTTCCCTGGAAGCTGAGCAGTGTGATTGCTGTCAAAGAACAGATGTTTATATAAGTATGGTGAGACAGAACAAGACCAAAGCATCCATGAATTCTCTCCCTCTCCTCTCTCTCTCTCTCTCTCCTCTCCCTCTCCTCTCTCTCTCTCTCTCTCTCCTCTCTCTCTCCTCTCTCTCTCTCTCCTCTCTCTCTCCTCTCTCTCTCTCCCTCTCCTCTCTCTCTCTCCCTCTCTTCTTCTTCTTCTTCTTCTTCTTCTTCTTCTTCTTCTTCTTTCTCTCTCTCTCTCTCTCTCTCTCTCTCTCTCTCTCTCTCTCTCTCTCTCTCTCTCTCTCTGTCCAAAGCATAATGGGACACCCATATGCCTGTGTCACTTTAGGCAGGGAGTCCGAGCTGGAACCCTGGGCTTACAAATGTCTTCATGAGTTCTTTTCAACCCCACACTGCCACTCTGGATGCAACATTCACGTCTTTAGGTTCACATTTTCTATTTCAAAAAGCCACAGAGTTTTTCTGCTTTTCAACTGAGCAGTCTCATCATCAGTCCAACAGGGAAGGAAAGCGTGTTTGGGTGGGACTTACTGAGAGAGTAATTGTGTCTTTGATGTGAGCTTTCTAAGTAATTTTCTAGGGCAATTGTGACTCTATAGGCGTTTTGGTTTTACACAGACTTTAGAGCCTTGCCCCCAAATAAGTGATGACTCCACCATCAGGGAGCAGGCATGATGAGAATTGAAGCAGCAGGTGCAATTCCTGGGATGAGTCAAAACCCACAGTAAGATGTACCTTCCAGGGCCAGCCCTTGGCAAGCCTGGGTCATTGATTACTAATGGACAGAAAACCGTTTTCTGTCGGGTTATTGACACCATCAGATCTGTTTAATCATGTGTAAACTTAAATTAATTTGAACGAGTTGCTTTCCTAGCAGTACGGTAGCTACATTGAAGAAATAGAAGCTCGGCATTAATGGAACAAGAGGAAGAAAGGAAGAACCTAGTTCAGGTACATCAGCTGCTCATAAAGCCGGGCTTGGTGGCGCACGCCTGTAATCCCAGCACTCGGGAGGCAGAGGCAGGCGGATCACTGTGAGTTCGAGGCCAGCCTGGTCTACAAAGTGAGTCCAGGATGGCCAAGGCTACACAGAGAAACCCTGTCTTGAAAAAAAAAAAAAAAAAAGCCGGGCGTGGTGGCGCACACCTTTAATCCCAGCACTCGGGAGGCAGAGGCAGGCGGATCGCTGTGAGTTCGAGGCCAGCTTGGTCTACAAAGCGAGTCCATGATGGCCAAGGCTACACAGAGAAACCCTGTCTCGAAAAACCAAAAAAAAAAAAAAAAAAAAACCATCAGCTGCTCATTTCCTTAGGGCCTTGGCTACAGCCCTTCCACAGCCACTGCCAATGTCTAACACCAGGTCCAGTGTTTAATCAAATGGTGACTGGGCTGTTCGAGGCAGAATCTTGGACCCGGCAGTCCTTAAAGCCAGGCTTGGCCTCCTGTCCTTAAGAAGACGAATAGGTGAGCAGTAGTGAAAAATAGAGAAAGGAGGCTTATTCAGTGAGGCCACGTGGGAGAAAAAAAGAGGTCCAACGACCCCACCTGAAGCTCATCTTCTGGGTCCTGACATGATGTTCAGGTTAAATAGAGGGGTGGATAACCAAGAGTCTTGGTCAAGGTGCCTTCCTCCTACACCGACCCATCATGTTCTGGGTTCCACTGTGGCCCTGTGAACTATCTTCCAGGGACACAGACTCTCCCTCTGGGTGGCACTCCTTCTCTCAGCATGAGATTTCTGGGGGAAATTGCAATTGCTTGGGCACCACAGTTTTAATAGTCTGATAGCCAAAGGCAGCAGTACAAGTGCCTCCGCTTAGACTATCTATGCTCCTACAAGGGTGGTTACAGTGTGAGTCTGTGAAGAGAAAGCCCCTAGGGCTTGAAGGCCATCCTCAGTTCTTGGCGTGGTAGGTAGGCATTGAGTAAACATCTGTTATCCGGAAAAAAGACATGCATGCATAAAAAGAAAATCTGCAAGGTAAATCCTGATTTGAAACCAAGAATTTACAAACTCACTTTGGGAGTGTAGCTCCAAAAGTAAGGGACCACCTGGCCTGACCAGGACCATCCCAACAAGGCTTGTATCCTTCAATAATTGCATGGATATGTGTTCTGGTTATCATCTGGGAAGACAGACCCCCTCGATCACAGATTGCCCTGTAGACAAGCCTGTGGGGCAGTTGCTTGATTAATGATTGATGGGGGAGAGTCCAGCCCACTGTGGGTGATGCCATCTCTGAGCAGGTGGGCCAGGGTTGATTGAGAAAGCAGGCTGAGCAAGCTATGGGGAGCAAGCCAGTAATTGATGTCTCCTCACCGTCTCTGCTTCACTGCCGGCATCCAGGTTTCTGCTTGAGTTCCTGCCCTGGCTTCCCTTCAGGATGATTAAACTGTAAGAGGAAACAAACCCTTTTCCTCCCCAAGTCACTCTTGGTCAAGGTGTTTTATCAAAGCAAACTAGGACAATATATACCACATTTCTGTTCTGGAAGCTTCCAGGAAGTACACGGAAAGAACGCATTTTAAATTCCATTTGGTCGGAAGGCAGACAAAAATGAAGCATCACACTCCTTGATACAGGAACTCGGGAGGCACAGGCAGGAGGATCTCTAAATTTGGAGCAAGTTCCAGACATGGCTGGTTTCACAGTGAGACTTTGTCTCAAAAACAAAATAAGAAAGTACGATAAGAAATACAAATAAAGGTTTGAGGGAGGAAAGGAGATTAGGGCCAAGAGGCTGACGTCCAAAGCGCCGCTGCCACAATAGACACCTTGATTCTGAAGGAATGGCAAAATGGCAGCCAATACAGAAGGGGAAGGGCCTAAGCTGTTTCTTCTTCCACTGGTGTCAGCAGGCACTGAAAGATGGAGGCATCAAAGCCCTGGAGTTTTAACTTAGTAATTTCTATGGGATAAAATCCTTCTTTTAGACTGAATGTAAAATACCCCTGCACAGCCATCCCACCCCTAGGCACATGTGTTTGAACACTTGGTCTCCAGTTGGTGGCGCTGTTCAGGGAGGTTGTGGCGCCTTTAGGATGCAGAGCCTCGCTAGACGGGGTGGATCACTGGAGGTGGGCCCTTTTAGGTTTGTCAGAGGAGCTTGCCTTCCTTTTTACTCCCTGATTCCCGACTGCTATGCAACGTGGCCGGCAACTGCACCATGCACCTGTGAGCCACAATACGCCCTTCTTAAATTGTTCCTGCCGTGTGTTTTGTCATGGCAACGAGACAGCCCTTCGGTACGGAAATACACACGGAGAGAAGAGGTTGTCTTTGGGAGGACAAAGATGAGCAGGCTAGCTGGAAATGCAGGTCTAGAGTGCCCGAGTTCCCCTGCCCACTGAGAGTCTCCCCCACTGAAGCGTGCATACTCCCATGGTGATCTCCAAGTCTGAGCCCAGTGAGCCATGGTGTCCTTTGTGGAATTGCCTTTAGTGGCAACCCGCAGCCTAATTTCATCCAGTTGCTGTGATTTTTCTTTTTCTTTTTCTTTTTTTTAAAGACCAAAAGTAACCAGGGGAGGGAAGGGTTCGTTTGGTTATATTTCCAAGTCACAGTCCACGACGGTTCAAGATGATACAGAAATGGATTACTGGGGACTAAGGGGTTTATCAGAAGAGCTGTGTCTTAGTTTGGGTTTTATCGCTGTGAAGAGACACCATGGTCAGGGCAGCTCTTATAAAGGAAAACATTTAATTGGGGCTGGCTTACAGGTTCAGAGGCTTAGTTCACTATTGTCATGGCGGGAAACATGGCGGCATCCAGGCAGACATGGTGCTGGAGAAGGAGCCAGGAGTTGTACATCTGGGTCCTCAGGCAGCAGGGAGAGACTGTGTGCCACACTGGGCAAAGCTTGAACATATGAGACTTCCAAGCCGTCCGCCATAAGTGACACACTTCCTCCAGCAAGACCACACCTACTCCAACAAGGCCCCACCTCCTGTAGTGCCACTCCCTATGGGCCACGCATTCAAACACATGTCTATGGGGCCCATACCTATTCAAACCACCATGGGTTGTTAATGCCATACACAGGCAGACAGAGGGGCAACAGCTTGGCAGGGGATCCAAAGAGAGTTCAGGCCCAATAGCAGAGAGACACAGCATGTCAGAGACTTGGAAAGGCTGTGTTGCTGCAGAGGCGGCGGGGGCACGGCGGCGGGGGGGGGGGGGGTGCTCTTCTTATACCTTTTTGAGGATGGGATGAGAGGAACACAGCAAGATACTGTGACCAGGCTCTTTGATTCCCAGGCAAGAGGCCCGGAAGCGGTTGGGGAGCAGGACGTAGGACTCCTGGGTAAGCGGGCACCAGCGAGTTCACTAGCTGGGATCTCACAGACAACGCTCTAGTGTCAGAAATGGGTCTGGAGTCCCAGAAAATGTCCTCTCAATCTGAAGTTTAGATTCTAAACTATCCCCGCAAGGCACACAGTGGTACTGCAGAAGGGTGCAGCACTCCCAGAACCCCACGGGGTTCCCACGGGGGGGGGTCCTTATCCCTTAAAGCAATGGGGTCCTGAGCCTTCCTCTGAGTGGTCAGAGCTCTGCCTCATACTCGCACATGGTTGGCTAACTCAAACCTGCTAACAAAAAAAGAGAAACCTTTGAGAGCAGACTGCAACCTTTGAGTTCAGTTTTACCTTAGAAAGACGCTGAGGGGAGGAGGGATTACTGCCAAGAGGTGTCCTTACCAATTTCATTAAAGAGGGTGCTTTGTCTCTTTTAGCCTTTGATAGTAAAGACGGTTCATCTCCTTTGCATTTTCCACAACAGGGGGCGCCTGTCAGAATCTGGGCAGCTAGGGGACGGGGGAGGTATGTTTAGCTACAAACAGGACGTAGATTCTAATGTCCAGGCTTACGAAGACTGGCCTGGTCCTCTGGAGAAGGTTGAGGGTGTGACGTGCCCTCTGCATGAGGGAACTCTGGGTTGTTACTTGAGAGTAGGATTGGGTTTCTACAGTCACCTGCTGCCCTCAAACTTTTGTGGTGGCTGTCCGCCAGTTCCTGGAACGATGGAGCTGGACAGCGATAAGTGGGCACCGAGTTCAGGTGCATGCCACAAATTCTGATCATGTGTCTAGATCTTAATTCATTTGGAAAGAACGTTACAGAGTGGCCTGCTCCTGCACAAGCTACAGTAGGGGTTCTTTAAAGTATAAACAAGAGTCTGGGAATGTAACTCCTCTGACAGAAGACTTGCCTATCCTGCCTGCCTGGAGCCCTGAGTTTCATCCTAAACATCTAAGGATTGGTGGGGCACACCTATAATCCCAGCAGTTGGGAGAAAGCAGGAGGACCAGGCATTTAAGGTTATTCTCAGCTGCAGAGTGAATCTGAGTCTACACTGGACCTTGGAAAGACTCTCCCCCCCGCCCCCGTGTGTGTGTGTGTGTGTGTGTGTGTGTGTGTGTGTGTGTGTGTGTGTGTTGGGGGGAAGTTTGTAATTGTAATGCAGGCAAAATCATTCGTGTTACCACTCACCACCTAAGCTGCAGTGTTGGGAACCCTGGTTGTTGAGGTAAGGAAACAAGTAAACATTGCAGATTCCCCAGGATTCTTTTTAAATCACCCCTCTCTTCAAGGCCATTGAAACCTGCATTGCAGTGGAGGCACTTCAGGAAATGAGCACCCACAGAACCATCTGGAACAAAGTTGAAGTGTTTCTCCCAGAACTGTCCTTTCTCTCAAACACATCCATCCTTTCAGGGTGGTCCTGAGGCTTCTGTTCTGCCTCTAAGTGGCAGCCTTCTGCTGTGGGGAAAAGATAAGTGGAGCTCCCCACCCTTGTCAAGCGGAGCCTTGTCTGAGCCACTTGCAAAGGACAACTCTATATTTTCCACAGAGCTGTTAAGCAATCTGTCCTTCAGTGCCTTTGCTAAAGGCCTCTTGGCACATGGCCTTGGTGATGTCTGAAAGGCGATTTTTCTACCAACAATACCATTATTCTGAGCTGTGCATTAGCTTGTCATCGAGGTAACATTACTACCTCTCTCCTCAACTTCCCCCCCAACCCCCCTTCCGCAAAAACAAAACAAAACAAAAACCTTATTTTCTAAAAAATTAGCCACTCACCTTTGGTGGGTTTTTTGTTTTTGTTGTTGTTGTTGTTGTTTTAAAATAAATGATGGGCTTGACTACGTCCAGGTCTAGCCATTTATTTAGATGAAATTTCATGAGACGTACTTCTTACAAACAGCCAAGCGGAGTCTAACTAGAAATCATGTTTGTACCTGGCCGCCTGAGTTATTTATGTTTGCAAATGGTAAACGGGATCACGAGGGAATACTCATATGAATGTTATTATAAATGGCAGCGGGGCCCTAGCTTTAGCACTCCAGCATTGGAACTAATCTCAGACATGTCACGTGTCAAAAGAATTAAACATATACTTGTCAAGTGCTAAGTATTAATGAGCTGCCGGGGCGGAGCGTGGGGAATTCCTGCCAGAGAAGTAGACAAATGAGCAATGGCTGTCTGGGCAACCTCTCCTGGAGCTAAGATGACTGTATCCTCAGGGTGTGGCAGAGGCCCCGAGGAATGACTGGAGGGTGACTCAGAGCTGTGCAAGCCTTCCCAGAAGTGCTTTGTGTGTGTGTGCGCGCGTGTGTGTGTGTGTGCATATGTGCATGTGAGTGTGCATGTGTGCACATGGACATGGGAGCTACAGGTCAATCCTAAGTGTGGCTCCTCTGCCTTGTGTTTTAAAACAGGGTCTCTGGCTGGCTAGACTGATCCATGCAGTGTACACCAAAATATACGTGTTCTCCTAAGTCGGTCTCAGTCATCATGTTTATTACCACAGCAGGAAAGGAAACTAGACCATGTATGCAGAGCCCAGTGCTACAGTCCCTGAAAGCAAGTAAGAATTAAAGTCACATCTGGCCAGCTCTCTAACTTATGCTTCTTATACCCCTCGCCCACCCGCCCCTCTCCCCTGCCCACATCCTGTCTTCAATGTCTACCTTCCTCACCTAGAGCTTGCAGTTTCCTCACAATCCAAGATGTGGCTTCTGTTCCCTGGAGCCCTCCCAGCTTGACTCCTATGCGCCCAGCACATAATGGCTACTCACAGACACTAGGTCAAAAGTGTGAAAGTCCAGCCCAGGCCCCCAGACTGAGGGTACAAGAACTCAGACTAGCTGTGGATCAGGCCACACCCATCCACAGCAGCCTCTTTCTTACAACCTTTGTAGAAGACATGGCAAGCCCCTACCAAGTGCATGTCTATGGGTCTGTAGCAACTTATAGACTCCCCAGATTCCAAGAGATGGCAGGTGGCACTCCTCCATCCCTAAGGGAGTTACCAACCTTAGGCTGCCAGACTCAGGACCGTCAGAAGCTGAGCAATATACGGGCTATGTGCTCTCCTCCTCACTTCCTCTGCATTCTCAGAGTCTGAAGCATAGCACCCCTCCTGCTGCTGCCCTTAGGAAATCAGGGACAGCCTGACTGCAGGGTGCTACTCATCAACTGCAGATATAGAACTCCCCCGTTCATCTATGACCTATGAGAAGGGACCCCCAACTCTGGCTGACAGGTCTCAACTTTCACCAAAGCATGTCCGCCTATCAGTGGCGTGGGAGTCTGGACACCCCTCAGAGCCTCCAACCATGTGGCTGGCTGGTTGTATGTCCATGGCGTTAATAATTCCTCTGAAAGGACGGTTCACTTCGGTGTTCTCCATGAACCCTAGACACAAAACCTCACTTGTCAGAGAGGACCCCCAAGACCATCACAGCGCAGAACAGTAGAGCGACATATGGCCACCTCACCCACAACTCCAGACTCAGAACAGTTACCCTGGCAGGAGACACAAATGGAGCCCAGCTGGGACCTGCCTCATATGTCAGGGTCTCCTCTCACACTTTCCCAAGCCGACTGTGTACCCTCTCTGACTGTCCTCCTAAGCATTCCATGAGCTGTAAGTAGTGCAGGCCAAGGAAATGGATGAAAATACATTTCACTATCTAACATAAGGATGGGTAAATATTATGTAATTTAAGACATGCATAAGATTATTAATTATGCAGAGTGGGTTTCATTATGACATTTCCATATATATATACATATACATATCTATATGTATATATATACAGATATCTATTGATATCATTTACTCGCAGTACACCCATAGTGCCCCTCCTCCTCACTGAGCCCTTTCTTTCCCCAATTATTCCCTTCCTTCAACTTCTGTGTCTGTGTACTGGGGGAGACCCAGTGAGTTTAATTAGGTTTACAGGAGCCTGAATGTGGGAGTATGGGCAACTTGTCAGTGGCTAGCCCTTGAAGGAACATGTCTGCTCTTCCCTAGTAGCTGTCAACTGCCTGCTGATCCTCAGGAAGGGGTAGGCCCACAGACCCCTCCTCTCAGCAAGCGTGATTTGTTTGCCTTGAGTGCACATAGGCATGAAGTCTGGGTCACAAAATACGATTTTCACAAAAATTCTATGAATACACACACACACACACACACACACACACGATCTGTCACATTACAAAACCAAAACAAAAGTACTACTGGAAAAAAAAAAAAAGTACTACTGGTTAATAAGATCAATACAGCCAGCCAGCCATATAATATCACTGCAAGGTGAGGCAACATACTACCTAACAGTAGTAGAGAGAAACTGAGGCAGAGATCGAGGGAGGAGGTAAAAGAGTGCAAATGGCATCCAGTTGCCAGGGTCTTCTCACACAAAGCAGCAGAGCTCAGCATCGCTGGAACTGCTTCTGCCACAGGCTCTGTACTAAGCTGGCTATAATTACAAATATTACCTGCATCCGACGTTTCAAAGCTATGTGAGGATTGATGAGATACACCAGGTAAAACGCTTGCAGCACCCTGAAGACAAGTGCAATATAAATCCAGAATGTCACTGAGCGTTCTCATTATTATCATTAAAATGAGCAAAATGGGAAGAACACAATCGTGGTGCCTCAAGTTTTAATGGGTGTCGGAAATGTGGATTGTGAGACACAACTGGTTTCCATGGCGCCTCCGTCTCGATGGACTAGCGTGACATAAGTAATGTCTTAGCCATCAACTGTTTATTCTGTAATGAAACTCAGCTTTCCCTCCTTGGGGCAGGGATTTTTGTGGGTTTTGGAAATAAAGCTAGGTTTGATGACAGTCTTCTAAAAATTTATTTTGATATATCGATCTCCATGGCCAATAATGGCTGGGACTTACAGGTATGTGAAGAAAGAATCAACAAGGCCATTTGTCAAAAGCTCCCTCCCAGAATGAGCCTGGGGTGAGGGTGTGGGGTGAAGGGTGTGGGGTATGAGGTGTGGGGTGAGAGGTGAGGGGTGTAGGGTGTGGGTGAGGGGTATGGGGTAAGGGGTGTGAGGTGAGGCTTATGGAGTGAGGGTGTGGGGAGAGGGGCGTGGGGTATGTGTGGTGAGAATGTGGGGTATAGGGTATGGGGTATAAGGTGAGGGTGTGGGATGTGGGGAGTGGAATGTGGGGTGTGGGGGAGGCTATTCTAGCACAAGAGCTTCAGAACATCTGAGCCTAACATGGGACAAGCTCACTGCAGAGTCACCTGAGAACACCTTAGAGCTCCTTGACTGCATGAGCATGCGCATGTGTGTGTGTGTGTGCGTGTGTGTGCGTGTGTGTACATGTGTAAAGAAATATACGCATGCATGTGGAAGCAAGACTTTGGCCTCAAGAGTCTTTCATAATCACTCATTATCTTTTTTCTTTTATCAAAATAGATTTTTAATACAATATATTATGAATATGGTTTCTTCTCCCCCAACTCTGCCCAGTTCCTTCCCATATCCCCTTCCACCCAGATCCACACTCTTCTGTCTCATATTAGAAAACAAAAACAGAAACAAGATTCTAAGGACTGAAAACAAAATAAGATAAAAACAAAAACAAGCAAACCAGAATAGGACAAAACAGACAAAAAAAGATCCGAAGAAGAAGCACAAGAAACAATACAGTAGCAGCACAAGTTCACACACACAGAAATCCCATAAAAACACAAACCCAGGAGTCACAATATATGTGTATAGGACCTGTAAGGTTAAAAAAAAAATACCCTGACACAATATTATTAGACAAAGAACCTCCAAAGATGCCATTTTATGTTGACTATCCACTGCTGAGCATGGAGCTCACCCTTAAAAATGGTTTATTTCCCACCATCTTATTCTTTGAGTCAGTCAGTCTCTCTCTGTCTCTCTCTCTCTCTCTCTCTCTCTCTCTCTCTCTCTCTCTCTCTCTCTCTCTCTCTCTCTCTCTCTCTCTCTCTCTCTCTCCCTCCCTCCTCCTCCTCCTCCTTCCTCCTCCTTCTTCTTTTCTCTCTCTCTCTCTCTCTCTCTCTCTCTCTCTCTCTCTCTCTCTTCTCTCTTCCCCTTCTCTCCTCCTCCTCCTTCTTCTTCTTCTTCTTCTTCTTCTTCTTCTTCTTCTTCTTCTTTCTCTCTCTCTCTCTCTCTCTCTCTCTCTCTCTCTCTCTCTCTCTCTCTGAACTAGGAGATCACCAACTTGTCTAGGCTGGCTGAGAACCCCAGTCTCCACCTCCCCAAAGCTGGGATTACGTATGCATGCCACCACATCAAGCTTTATGTGTGGATGCTGGGGATCTGAACTCAGGTGTGCATGCCCTTCACTGACAGAGTAGTGTCCCAAGCGCCAGGGGCTCCTAAAAGCCACCCTGGAACTCCTCCCCTGGGCTGTCACTTGTACTTTGTATGACAGGAGCTTCAAACATGTTTATACTGCATACACAATGATGAAATTCCTGTCTATACATCTTTACAATATCAAGGGAACATTACAGGTGTCCATCTTAGGGGGGTGCACAGATTCCCCCTTTTTTGTTATTTATGTAGAGACTTCTCAAATTCCTCAACTTTGTGTTAACTAGAAGAGATTGGCTATGATTTGTTCAAAATGGTAAAAGGTGGTGGCCCGGTAAGTTCTATAATCAAGTGCTCTTGACTCTTCATGCATAATTCTTTCCACAGTGCTGTGAGGCAATTACAGCCACCTGGCTTTTATTGAGGCTCTTCTAGATGCTGAACTCAGCATTGGGGGGTCTACATGCGTCCTCTTGAAGTTCAAATCAGTCTTTCACATTAGCTGTGTCTAATGTGAAGATGAAACTGAAGATCTGAATTGATGAGGAATTGATCCTGAATTGCATATTATTGTAGTAAGCAGAGGGCATTAGAACATCTCTTCTGCCTTCTCTTCTACCACTCATTCCTCCTTAATGTCAGGAGATTGTATGCATTCATTTATATGCTCTGTGACATGCCTTTGTCACCTGTAGCAGTCTAAAAGCCTTCTCTAAGAACTGTGGACTGCTCATATCAGGCCTGCCTGATATGCACAAACCCTAGGTTCCACCTCCAGAACTGAATAAACCAAGTAGGAGGGTGGACACCTATAATCACAGAACTTGGGAGATAGAGACAGGAATCTCAAGGTTACCCTTTGCAACAAGGCTGAACCTGGGATATATAAGACCATATCTCAAAAAAACTAATTAAAATAACCTCTATGAGGCAAGATAGCTCAGTGGGTAACTGGATGACCTGAATTCAATCCTTAGAGACCACATGGTGGAGAGAAAGAACTGACTTCTTCCCTCTCCCCCCCTCCTCTCTCTCTCTCTCTCTCTCTCTCTCTCTCTCTCTCTCTCTCTCTCCTCTCTCTCTCTCTCTCTCTCTCTCTCTCTCTCTCTGTCTCAGTAAAATACAATGTAACTAAAAAGACTTCTCCCAAAACAGCATGCTACAATCCTGAGAATGTTACCTAACAAGGAAAAAAGATGTTGTCAGACGCCATGATGATAAAGATCTGAAGGCAAGGAGATGTCAATGGCTTTCAAAAGTGGGTCTTCAATGCCATGAGATACAGTGTTAGAAGATGACTGAGAGGATTTGACTCACAGAGATGTTATCATCTGAGTGCTGCCCTCCCCCCAACTCAGATAAAGGAAACTTCCTCATCAATACAATGGTTCCACATGTGGCCTTGGAGGGCTTTCTACATCATAAGTGCAAAGCATATACATTAGTCATTCTTCTGTGGGCACTATTAACATTCTGCCAAAGGATGAATATAAAATAAAATGCTTTCCTTAAAATCACAGTTTGGGAAGCTAATTGTACATGACTGAGCAACCACATTGATTTGAGTTACTGGTAAAGACTCCCATGACATCATAGCATGCTCCTGAACCCTGATTTTTAAGGTAGAAGTCTGACATTTCTGGTTAGCCAACTGAGCCCAGTATATTATGATGGACTCCTTTTCTCACCAAGATTGCCTCCTTGCATGATCTGAGGACCCCCAGGTCCCCTAAACAGTGTCACACAGCCCTCAGGAAAGATTATAGGTCTGGATCTTTCCTGATAGAACCTATTCTGGAAGCACCTGGAGATTCCTGGAAATACGCAACCCTGTGCTAAGGAGTTCAAAACCTTTAGCAAATGACCTTTAACCATACCTGGAAGTTTTTCCCCCATCCATAGGATAAGTAGCACTGTGGTTCTTCTTGTGATAAGACCCCATGCTACTGCGTGTAAGTGAGGTAACATTCCACTGTATGTAAGTCAAGCATCCTGGCACCTCTAGGCTTAGGGACTCAGACACATTTACCATCAAACCCCTCCCCACTGACCAAGGTTTGTGAATCTCTGCCTCATGAGTAAAGGTTGGCAGCTTTTCCCCACTTACAACTCACTTTTGTAGAAACTCTTTATCCAAAGAGACTACCATGAACCCATGTTCACTAAGACCCTCTTCCAGAAGGCTCTGCTCACATCAGCACGAAGGACACCATGCTTCCAGGACACATACTTCTTGGTGAGCACACTCAAACTGTGTCCAAACAACAGCAGCCCTCGAAAATGGATGGATGCTCTTATAAAAAGGCCTACAGAGATTATCGTCCATCCCCTACATGGAAGGACTGTATTGGTTACTTGTTTTTCATTGCTGTGAACAAATAGCTGACAAAATCACCTTAGTGAGGAAGAGTTCACTTGTCTCACAGTTTGAGAGCATGGTCCATCATGACAAGGACTGCGTGGCAACAAGAGTCACATCACATCCACAGCCTGGAAACACAGATATGAATGCTGGTGCTAGTTTCCTTTTCTCCTTTTTATTCAGTCCAAGGCTCCAGACCAAGGAATGGTACCACCCACATTGATGGTAGGGTGCCCCCCCGACACACACACACACACACACACACACACACACACACACACTTAACCTAATCAAAAAGCTCTACTAAACATGCCACAGGTTCGAATCCCAGGTCATTCTAGATCCTGCCAAGCTGACAGTTTGACAGTGTCGCCAGTCCTACCAACACCTTGACCTTGCACTCCTCAGTTACAGCAACTGTGAAAAACATACTTCCGCTGTGTCTATGGCACACATATTTGTGAACATCCAAAGTGGAATTAGATAGAAGAACAGATGCTGAGAAAAAAGAACAGGGAGAGATTCAGTTTGCTGCCCTTGGACTCTATAGTGGTTCATCCATAATCAAAGAGAACCAGCAGCCACAAGACCATGGAAGAGCCCAGACACAGGGTCTCTCCTGGGCCTGCAGAGGGCACAAGGTCCCACTTGCCATCTCAAGTTGGGCCTAGACAAACTGATTTTGGACATCCCTTTGAGACTCTCTGCCCTAGAGGTTCTGGGCTGTGTGAAGTTGACAAGACCAACCATTACAACCCCTACAACAGTGACTTCTTGGGGATCATCCCCCTTCTCTCTCAACTTGCAAGGACAGCGAAAATAATAAACACCCTAGCTGTCAGAGCTGATTGAATCTAGTTTAAAAAAAGAAAGAAAGAAAGAAAGAAAGAAAGAAAGAAAGAAAGAAAGAAAGAAAGAAAGAAACAAGTCAGAGTCTAGGCAGATTTCAATATGATATCAGACAAAATATTCCACCTATTACTGTCTTTTCACTGTTAGTAACTTTTTTTAATTTCTCAAGAGTACTAAATATGTCATCTCTTTTTATCTATTTGTTTGTTTGTTTGTTTTTGAGGTAGATTGACTGCTAACTCACTGTGCAGTTAACCCTGGACTTCTTTTTTTTTTTTTTAATTTATTCTGTTACATCTCAAGGTTTATCCCATCCTTGTATCCTTCCATTCTTTCCTCCCTCCCATTTTCCCTTATTCCCCTCCCCTATGACTGTGACTGAGGGGATTACCTCCCCCTTTATATGCTCATAGGGTATCAAGTCTCTTCTTGGCAACAGTTGAGTGGGAGAGTGGGATATGACTTTCTCATGTACTCTGGTGCCTCACATTTGACCATGTCCCCTGGAGGGGGAGACCTGGTGGCACTCAGAGGAAGACAGCAGGTAACCCTGGACTTCTGATCCCCTGGACTCTGTCTCCTGAGTGTGAGGGGTATAGATGTACAATACTACACCTGGTTTAGGTATCGCTGCCCATCATCCAGCCTGTGGCTTTGTGCATGCTGGACAGGCACTCTACCAAGGTCTCCCACAGCCTCTATCCTCTTTTACTTTTTTCTATGATGAGTATTCTTACTATCAGTAATGGGATTTACTTTGGAAGTAAAAATGTCATTATGACTTTTGTAGTAGTTATGGTGGTAGTAGGATTTGCCGGTCCTGAGGCTCAAACTCAGGCAAGGGCTGTACAGCAGAGCTGCGCCCCAGCCTGGGATTATAAGCTTAAAACAAATTGCCCGGGCCAATGCCATATCAGGACATAACTGGAAAATCCCTGAGGTAAGGCTGTTAGCTAGAATCAAAGCATGCACCTGACCTGAAGCACAGTGGCAGGACTTTTGTTTTCCAGGTCAACGGTCAAACTCAAACTGATTCTGTGGTAAGGAGCAGCCGCAACGCGATACCATCAGTGACCTGGTGGAATGAGTCAGGTCCCAGGCAGGAAACAACACACCCTGCAGATTTGGTATTAACTAGCTGCTGGCGGGACCATTTAGGAATTAGGGCGCTCTGCTGCTGATTTCTCTGGTGTCCCTCTACAGTTTTTGGTTGGGGTTGGCCGACTCATCTCTCCCAGCCCCTCCTTCCTTCCATCTCCCTGTGCCCCATTCCCATTGAAGCCTTTCACTACTGACATGCCAGCGTCTGTTGTTCCTTTAGCTTGGATTCAATTACCCTGTGATGCTTTTCTCTTTATGCCTTCCCTGCCCCCATCATGGGCCCCTTTCTAGTTTCCTGATCTCCATATTCACTCTCACAGCAATATAAATATATGAAAATTAGAAACTAGCATCTGCATAGGAGAGAAAGCATGCTGTTTGCCTTTCTGAAGCTGGGTTACTTGATGTGATCACTTCCAGTTTGATCCATTTTTTCCATAAATTTCATAATTTACTTTTCTTTGTGCTCAAATAGAATTCATATATATATATTCATTTATTAGTTATTTAGGTTCGTGTTTCCTTATACTGACCTTTCACAAATGTAACCCAGAACTCAACATGGGGAAAACAAAAGTACAGAAAGATACCCACTATTAAAGTGAACTAAGTGGGGCTTAAAAGCTGCCTACATACATATTCAAAGCCTGACCTAAGGGTTTCTCTGGACACTGTGAACTGTAACCTAACTTGATATGTAAATAAGCTGCAACCTGCCCTTGTCACAAGCCTTGGCCAAGCAGAGTAGCTGGTTTTCATGAACCAGAGGCAGCCCAGTTGTACAGGCAGAGTTCAAAGGATGTGAACTCAGCTTCAGCTAAACAGCCTATCCCAGCACCTCCCTTCTTTTCCTTCCTGCCCAAGCTCTCTCCTGACCTTGGTAAGGCCAGAGCACTCTAAAGCATCACTGATCCCCACTGGTGTGGTGTTCAGAACTACAAACAGCAGGCTCAAGTCTGCAGAAGAACATATTGCAATTCCTTTTTTAAAAGCCACACTGAAAGATAGGGGTGGCAGCCCATCCAGTGAAGTGCTTACAAGCACTAGGACACCAGTTCATTACCAGAACCTACATTAAAAATAAACATTTTAAAATCTGAGCAAGGTGGTAAGATGTTCCTATAATCCAGGTGCTGGGCATGGGGAGACCGGGTTTCCTGAGGCTCCCTTGCCTATCAGCCTAGCCTAACCATCCAGTTTCTGGCTGAAAGACCCTGCCCAAACAATATGGGACTGAGGACACCCACACAGCAAGAGAGACAGATGGAGAAAACAAAGACTCTTATGTGTTGTAGAGCACTTTCCCCCATACTTAAACATTAGGACAGAGAACACACCAACAGGTGGCCAAAGCTGCTGGCCCACGACCAGCACCATGAACATCAAAGTCATAGGCAACATCTCTGGAGTAAAGCTCAACTAACCATTCCAGTTACTAAAATGCTAGAGCCCAGGATTATCTGGATTCACAAATAATCGCTCCCTTCTATCCTCAGTCCAAGGCTATGTCAAGACTTTGGGGATGCTGCATCTCCATGCCTTGATGCCGTGCCTAGAGGAATAGTGTGCTTCTTGAAAATGGAGACACCAGCATCTCATTCTCCACAATCACAAGAGTACCCTGCATGCTTAAATTCTCCGACATACTTGGTGGATTCACTTTGCAACAAAACAGGAAGATCTGCAGGACTGATCAGAGAAGGTGAAGCCACTCCCGGTGGGCTTCCTAAAGGAGGGGAGTTTACAGGAGATTCGATAATAGGAAAACCTCAGGCCCAAGAAAGAGCTCACCTTGACTCTGCTAGAAGCCTGCCTTTGTAATCTAGACTTCGACCTTCAGTCACCAACACAACCCATTTGTCACCTCTGTCAGGACGACAGTCTTGAACTTGAGAAACATTGACAACCCACCAGCTGTCTTTTAAATAGAGAAAAACGTACAGCTGTCATTTCAACGTGATATTTAATCTCTCAGAATGGCAGTATACAAGAAGAAGACTAATAAATTCCCAGAAAACCATGTTTCTGCTGAGTGTATCATGTCTTTCAAAGAATTATAATATAAAGCCAAATAATACTCAAAGTCAGTGACTTCTGCTTGGTTAAAATGCTTCACAGGGTGTGTTATTTTATTAGAGTAAGAGAGTGGCCTTTCTGTGTAGGTGTGTGTGTGTGTGTGTGTGTGTGTGTGTGTGTGTGTGTGTGTGTACATGATCAGGTACATGTTGAGAACAGAGGACATCCTCATATGTTGTTCCTCAAGAGCCATTCTTCTTTTTGATATGGGAATTTTCACTAGAACTGGAGCTTGGTAGTTAGGCTAGGCTGGTTGGCCAATGCCCCCCGCCAGTGCCCTGTCAGCTCTGTGATTATAAGCAAATGCAACCAAGCCAGACTTCTTAAACATGGATGCTGAGGATGAACCTCAGGTGAAGAGCAAGGCAAACTCTCCACCAACTGAGCTGTCTCCCTGTTCCCATGAGCGATGTCTTTTATTTAAGAGTTCAGCAAACCCTGTCATCCAACTGGGCCTGACTCCCACTTGCACATGCCTTTGCTTTCATAGTTAGTTCAACATTTAACAAACACAATAGCTGCTTAGCAGTGCAGCTATAACTCCTGATGTGGCTACCAGGTTTGGGGGACACCACTGTCCTCCAGCAGATCCACAGCCCCCTTTAGACCAATGAAGCAGTCAAAGAAGCTGTCCACAAAGCCCTCTGCCTGCCAGAACTCCTGACATACAGTAAGTTCAAAGAGGAAACGCTGTCAAGTGTCTATATTTGTAGGAACCCTAAAGTCAGTCGGAAAATACTAAAGTTTGGTAGCCCAAGATCTCTTACACGTCAGACCAGCTCTCTGCATTACTGTACATTGCTTTACAACTATTCTCCCCGTGGAAGATCAGAAGTGAAGATGTAGCTTGCAGAGGAAGGTTCCTGGAAGCGAAGCGGCAGAGCTATCCTGACATCAATGTGTTCACCAAATATTTATTTCCTACCCACTAGTGTAAACTGTGCTGGCAGGCACGAGGAGAGTCTAAAGAGTCTTTGTACTCCCTACTGAGACAATGAACCCCAAGAAATTAGAATTGCCTTCAGAGGAGAAAAGGGCTTTGTAGCCTGTTACCAGCCAGAGGGAGAATATATCTCCCCAAAAGCGATGCTTCATAGTTCTAACAATCTGTCAGCCCACCCAGAAGGAGACCCTGCAGCCAACAAACACTTAGACCAGGGCACTCAGTTACTCATACCTGTTACCCTCTATTTAAAGCTAAGCCTCATGTCAGGACCTCAAAGATGGATCTGGGCACATCACTAGACCTCTTTATTGGTTCTGGTCCTGATGTGGACACGTTGAACAACTCTCTCAGCTTTCAGTATCACTTGTCTCTTTAATGGACCTGATGAGGATGGGTGGCCCTGAGCACAGCTTGTTAGGGCTGCAGGGCCCAGACCCCGACTCTAACAACTCTGATGGCCCAAATATGGAGGAAAATCTGCCTGAAGGATGGTAGCTACAAGACCACCTCAATGGCACACTCTTCATTGACAACTAAGGTAGCCAGGTTTCCAAACACCCAACCAGTGAGGATCATGCCTGATATACCTTGTTCTGTGGTTATAAAAAAAAAGTCAAGAAGCCTTTTCTATGCTAAAATATGGAATTTGATGGAACCAGAATCTGTGTTCCCAGGCCATTGCCAGTCTTATTTAGTAACAAGTAACTCAAATCTTGTTATCTCCCTCACTTTATAAAAATTTTCTGCAAATGTTTTAATCCTACCATTACTAGCTGGTAAAACCTTTGTTGATATGAGGACTCTGCTACATTCTCATACTAAAATTGTGCCGTTCATTTCTCTGCACAAGTCTCTTAAACTAGCCCATCTTAAACTAGCCCATCTTAAACTAGCTCATCTTAAAACAAATAGGGAAAGACAGTCACTACTGTGTTGGAATAAAAACCAAATGCTCTTCCTGGCCTGCAGGCTTGCTCTTTCAGTTCTGTGAACAGAACAGGATAGCCTCTTGATTTAGAATAGTTTTACACTCTTGAGATGCTTCAATTGGTCCCTTTCTTTGTGACCTTGAACCTATTTCTAACAGAGAATATCTCCATATTGAAAGTCATCAACAAGGAGTTTCTTCCTCGTCACCCTCCTCTCAAGCTTTGAACACCTGACTCTGTCTCTGATCTCTAGACACAGAGATTCAAACTGTCATATGATTTACTTGAACCCACACAGAAAACCTTCCCTGTCTATTACTTCTGCCAATTCTTGCTGTGGGGATTGAATAATTAAGGCCCCCATAGGCTCATCTATTTGAATGCTTGGTCACCAGAGTGTAGAACTGTTTGAAAGGATTAGAAGGATTAGGAGGCGTGGCCTCGTTGGAGGAAGTGTGTCACTAAGGGTGGGAGGTTTCAAAAGCCCATCCCAGAGTCTCTCTCTTTGCCTACAACTCTCCAACACAGTGTCTGCCTACATGCAGCCAGTTTCCCACTGTGAGGATAATGAACTAAACCTCTGGAACGGTAAGCCATCCGCAATTAATGCTTTCTTTTCTAAGAGTTGCCTTGGTTATAGTGTCTCCTCACAAAAAGAAAGAAAGAAAGAAAGAAAGAAAGAAAGAAAGAAAGAAAGAAAGAAAGAAAAGAAAACAGAACAGTGAGACCTAAAACCCTCGCTTAGGTTAACCGGGACAGGGCTTGCACCTCTAAAAGGTAAGAGGCGAAATGGATGAACCTTAGAGAACTTCCTGTCAGTCACAGTTTGATGGCTTTCCTGTGCTCCAGAAACCACAATTGTGGCCATCAATCCATCAACCTAAGAAGAATACTAGGTAGACTAGAGATATTCTCAGGCTTGGAGGCCGCTGAGAATGCACTCTTCCCTGGGGGACTTTTCTCTCTGCCTCCTGTTTGCCTGGCAGCATTGGGAATGGGAACGTCACCTTGGATTCTTAAGACTTACGTCTCATACAAAAAGGTGGCAGTGTCTGTGCTTTTACGAAGGCAAAGCCGCTTCTTCCTAGTCAAAAGGATAGAATCTAATCGCTAACTTTGGCCCTACATTCTAAGCTGCCCAAAATATTATGTACATCTGTCTCCTCCATCTTCAGAGCTGCTCAGCTGAGCCTGTGTCAGGCACCTGGCTAGGAGCCCTCGCTTCCAGGAAAACAAGTTCACTGGATATGGAAAGACTAATTATCCCTCAGTGAAATAATGCACATATTCTTCCTAGAAAGCAGACTCCACATGCAAAGTCTCCACTGCACAGCCCTGCAGAGCCTGCCTTCTTGCTACCTACCCCGCCCCCACCTCCCCTTCTGCCACACACACATACTGGCCATGCTTCCCATGGTGCTCCCGGTTTACTCTTTTGTCTGAAGCCAACTCCCACCCCACCCCAACCCCCAACACACACACACACACACACACACACACACACACACACACACACACACACTTTGTTCACCACAAGGCTGCTTTCAAACCTGCACTTAAAGGTGTAGCTTCCCTTCCTCTTCTTCATCTTCCTCCTCCTCCTCCTCCTCCTCCTGGCAGCCACCAAGATTTATAGCTTGCCTGTCCTGTTGTTTTTCTCCCAGTTTCTAATAAAAACCACCCTCAAGCTTTTTTTTTTCTGAGTCTGTTTCTCTTTTGTTAATGAGACTAAGAACCTCAAATGGAGACCTTGAATTTCTCAGTAATATAACAAGTGTGAAAAATCCCTATCCGCAGGATATTCCAACTACAGTCTGGAGACGCCTGTCCAACATTGTGTGTAGGAGACCACTGGAAGGTAAAGTGCCAAGAAGGCTCCACTGTTCACTTCTTCCCTAACACTAGTGCCAGCTGCTCTCCAGGGCCATATCCCAAGGGACAGCCATTATTACCAGGACTATTAGGGTCAGAGCCTGGACCCTGTCAACCCTAGCAAGGCAGGCTGTGACTTCTGTCCTCAAGAGAATGATTAAACACCCAAGTTATAGTAAAAAAAATCAATTATTCAGTGCAGCCACATTGGGAAGAGGAGGAGGGAGGTCCAGTGAACCTGAAGACCATCTTCCCAGCATTAACATTAAGTTTACATTGAACAAGGGTATTGCATATGGCTAAGCAGTCCCCACCCAGGCATTGTCCCACCTATCACTGAGTCAGCCTGGTCTGGGCCCCAGTCTCTCCCACAAAGTGGTTTGACCAGAAGTTGTTGGAACTGTGAGAAACCTCTTCCTTCGAGAGCAGTTCCTCCTCTGGCTGGCACCAGTCTTCAGCTTTTTTTCTTGCCAGGCTTGAGACTCCTGGGGAAATTCCAATTTCCTGAGGACCATTGTCTCAATAGTGTTACAACCAAGGAAAGGGGGAGGGTCACAAGTGTAGTTAGAATATCTGCACTCCTGCCAGAATAGTTAGACCATTTCCTTTACATTCTGGAAACACACGAGCCCTGAAATAGATCCAAATTGTAATGCAGCAAATGCTGTTGCCCACGGGCAGCACTGCAGAGAGCTATACCATTTTGAAGGCCTGTCTGTGGCTTCCAAGGATCACCCCAGCCCTATGCTGTGGCAGTGTCTGCCGGTGAATGGTCTAGCCCATGAATCTGGGCTCTGCAAACATTAAGAAGAGAGATCTAAGGGTTTCTAATTCTTTCACGCACCACAAAGCCCGACTTTCAACAAGAGCACTCAGCCCAGGAGGTCAAGGAACACAGCTTCTGTTCTCTAAACTGATGCAGGGCACGTTGGGAGCAGACAGTACCTGCTCTGGGCCCTTAGCCTCTTGGCTGAGCCTTGAATGAGGTGGCTGGGGGAACTTTTCAACTTAAACAGGAAGTAAAAGTACATGAATCTAATATTTTCAAAATGTTACTACCTCCCTTCTCCCAGGGGATCCCCATGCTCAAAGTGCATGAATGTAACACTAGAATCCAGCCTTCTCTGCTCAGGCCACAGTATCTGCAGCAGCCCCTACTGAGACTGTGTGTGTGTGTGTGTGTGTGTGTGTGTGTGTGTGTGTGTGTGTGTGTGTGTGTGTGTCCAGATAACAGCTTCCTAGTGTCTGGATCCCTTCCTTGGGAAGACAGTTTACATCAAAGGGGATACTGGTGTACTGTGGTCACAGATCTGGTCCCACCCCCTTCCTAGGGAGCCTGGCTGCAGGCTCTCCCTGTGAAACCTCCCCCCACACTTAGAAGCATATAAAAAGAGACCCCACTTTTGTCTTGTGGCCTTTGATTCCTTTCTTCAGATATTTATCTTTCTGTCGTCTCTGATGCTATGATCTGAACTCTCCTTGCAGCCACTGTCGTACTGTGGCCTCTGTCTTTCTGTCCATGGCATCAACAGTGATTCTAAAAACTCCTTATTGTCCAGTAATCCATCTCAGTGTCCTCTTGAGCCTCTAGCCCCAGCATAAAGCCCTGCTTAAATAAACCTCTACATTTAACAATTTGTTAAACAGTTTGAGAAAGACTCAGAGCTAAGAGCACCCTGTGCACTTTGACTTGGTGGTTGTTTCTGACTGGGGCATATGGCTAAGGCTGTTCTTTTGGGACTAACTACCATAGAGTGGTCACTGGCTGAAGGAGAGAACACCTTACACATTTTCCATGGTAGCCTGGCCTTTCTCTAAAATTCCACTTGTTGATGATTTATTTTGTATGTATGTGTGGCACAGTGTGTGTGTGTGTGCATGTGTGTGTGTGTGTGTGTGTGTGTGTGTGTGTGTGTGTGTGTGTGTCAGAAGACAACTTGCAGGAGTCAGTCCCTTCTTTTCTACCATGCTGATCCCAGGAATTGAACTCAGATCATCAGGCTTGGCAGCAAGTACCTTTGCCCACCTCTCCATTTCGCCCAGCCTGGCCTTGCATAGTCTTCAGAGGATCACGATGCTCTTTAAAGAGGGCACTATTGATCAGATTGAGCGGAAAATGCTTGAAGAATGATAAACTCCATAGGTAGCACGTTCAGGGTAACACGGAATTTTACTTCAGTATGCGCTACTTTTCTCAGTGATGTAACAGACACCTGGCAAGAAGCAACTTCAAGGAGGGAGGATTCATTCTGCCTTACAGTTTGAGGCACTATCTGGGTGGGAAGGCATGGCATCAGGGGCATGAGGCATCCAGTCACACAGGATCCAGTCAAGAAACAGAGATAATTGTCAGTACTCAACTAGTTTTCTCCTCTTTCTTCAGCCCAGGACCTCAGCCCATGAAATACTGCCGCTCACATAAAGGATGGTGTTTCCAACCCAGTTAACGTACAGGTGCTCCCTCACAGATGTGTCCAGAGGTTTGTCTCCTAGGTGATTCTAAATCTTGTCAAGTTGGTAACTGAGACTAAACATTACACTTCCCAAAGTCTAGCCTCAACATAAATACATACATACATACATACATACATACATACATAAACAGGAGGTGACTCTCCAAGATATGGTGGAGATGGTTTATTATAGATATGAGGGAGAGAAAAACCAGAGGTATCTGGAAGCGTCCAGATTGAACAGGGCCAGAGGAGGAAAAAAGTGGGGAGAAAAGCAAAAGAGGAAGAAAGAAGAGAGAGGAGAAGAGAGCTAAGAGATGAGCCAGGAGCCAAGAGGCCAAGATGCCAAAAGAGACCCAGGAGACCAGAAGACCACATGTCCAAAATGGCTGAAGTTATACATGGGTGAAAGGCTGAGGAAACCAGTCCCTGGGCTGGAGAGTATAGGGTAAAGGCAGGGTGTGCCAGCCAGGATGACTCTGTAACAGGGACTGACAAATGATGGAAGAACCTGGCCACCAGGCCCACTTTAATATGTTAACTGGGCATCTCTGTCATTTGTCCTGAGTTTGAGACCTAATACAACTCAGGATTGTTCATTTATTTACACAGTCAGCAAATATCTATTGAACAATTGAGCATCTGCTTTGTGCTGGACTCTACCACAATGACGGTATGCTCTTGAGAAAAAGTAAGGATAGAAGCCGAAGAGATGGTTCAACTGGTCAAACACCTGTCATACAAGCACAAGGACCTGAGTTTGAATCCCGAGCACCCATGAAAAGATGGGCATGATCATGGATCTCTGTAATCCTAGGGTTGGGTCGGGGAGGAGATAGATCCTCTAAGCTTACGCAGCAGCTAAGCTAGCCAATTTGGTAAGACCTAAGCTCAGTGAAAGAGCCTGTTAAAATAAGGTGGCAGCAATAATGAAAGACACCTAATGTCTGGCTTCTATATACATGCTCATACATGTACGCACACACACACACACGTCACACACACACACGTCACACACACACACACACACACACACACACACACTGGAAAAGCAAAGTTAGGAACAGCTTCTGCCATCCAGGAATACAAAAACAACAAAAACAAAAACAAAAAAACAGACACCAAATGACTGCACATGTAAATGTAGAATTACAACTATTAGTTTCAAGTCAAGGACGTTTTGATGAGGATGAGCTAAGCGCCCCTGAGATCTTGGAGGAAGTGGAGAAAGAGAAGGATACAAACTTGGAGAAGGGAATGGAGCTGTGGGATGAATGAGTGCAGAGTCTGGCAGAAAAGCAATTAGACAGAACAAACACCATGTAGAGGCCAGGGAATGGGTTTAACCACGTCTGCTGAAGGAAGTGAAGTGGGGGTAGGATGCCCAAGCGTAAAGGTGTAATGGACCACTCAATGTGACCCCTAGATTCATGCTTTGGACCCCATCACAAATACACAGTAAGTGTACAGGAAGTAATGTCTGATGGCCTTGTAAGGCCAGGAATTGGAATGTGTGTGTGTGCGTGTGTGTCTGTGTGTGTGTGTGCGTGCGCGCACAGAGGAGAGGCCACTATAAAGACAGCTCTGTGCAAATCAAGGAGAAAAGGAGCCAGTGAGATGGGCCAGTGTGTAAAGGCGCCTGCCACCAAGACAAGATTCTCAGTCTCTGAGGATCACATGGTAGAGGGAAAGAACTGACTCCTGCAAGTTGTGCTCTGACCTCCAAATGCATACAATGGCACGTGAACCTACACACCGACGCACCGTACAAACACTCATGCACAGTGACTAATTTAATTTAATTTAAAAGATAATAATTGGGTATGACTTTCTCACGTACTCTGGTGCCTCATATTTGACCATGTCCCCTGGAGGGGGAGACCTGGTGGCACTCAGAGGAAGGACAGCAGGCTACCAAGAGGAGACTTGATACCCTATGAGCATATACAGGGGGAGGAGGTCCCCCTCAATCACAGTCATAGGGGAGGGGAATAAGGGGAAAATGGGAGGGAGGGAGGAATGGGAGAATACAAGGGATGGGATAACCATTGAGATGTAATAAGAATAAATTAATAAAATAAAATTTAAAAAGTAAAAAAAAAAAGAATAATTTTTTTTTTTTTAAAAAAGGAGAAAGCCAGGAGTGGTGGTACCCCTAGAGCTTGGGTAGAGGCAGCACTAGAGAGGTAGAGGCAGGGGGATCTCTGTTAGTTTGAGATTAACTTCGTCTACATAGTGAATTTCAGGGCATCCAGGGCCACATGGTAAGCTCCTATATTAACAACAACAGCAATAATAACAACAATAAATTAAGAAAAATAGTGCTCCCGAGAGATACCACAAGCCTGGGTGGTATCTACATACCAGACTTCCGGCCAGCAGAACTGCGAGAAAACAGGTGTGTGCTGTGGAAGCTCCCCCACCTGAGGATGGTTCTTACAGCAGCCAAACTGAGACCAGTCCAAAGTGAGAAAGGAATCCAATGAAGCCGGACACACAGTCAACCATATGTCAAGGGCATCAAAGAGGTAGGAGGAGAGAGCCACTGCCCAGCTTTAGAAGGCTGGCTTAGACAGGAGGTACCAATGAGATGTCAATTGCTGTAGTACAAAGGAAAGCCAGGGACTGAGAAAAAGAAGATGCAGACTCGGCCTGGAAACGTGGCTCGGCAGTAGAGCACTTGCCTAGCTCTAGAGCGTCCTGGTGCTGCAATTAAAGGCTCATGCCACATCCAGCCCTGAAATATTTTTTAAAAGAAAAAAAGAAAGGAGAAGGTAGAGTGAGCTGATAGAGGTAGGTCATGCATGGGTCGTTGTCCAGGAGGCAGGACAGGACAAGACTCTTGGACTTCCAATTGAATATTCTTCTCATGTGTTGTCTCCTCATAAATGAATTTTACTCTGCACCGTTTGGGCACAGTAATCTTGATGGCTTGCCCAACCAAGGCACCCACACCCTGATTATATTCTGAGGGTCCCCGAGAAGCATGCAACAAAGACAGATGAAGAGGCATGCTAATGAATGGGGCCTAAGATTTCAATATTTCCTTCCTCAAATGCTATGCATGTCTCCGACAGAGAAATGAAATCTTCGAGACAGCCTGATTATACAAATAAAGCAGCATTATTGTATTTGTCTACCAGGCTGATCGCAGGAAATTTGCAATTTATGATGGATTTCACAAATAGAAAATATAAACAGGCGATATCATTTATTATAGTGCACCTACATCAATAAAGGGAAGGAGAGGAGAGTGGCAGTAATCTGAATATTTGAGGTAAAACTTTCTCCTGATATATTCAAGCATTTGAATCAAAATATTATCCTACACTAAGAGGTCACTAATTTAATTTTGATGATATTTCCCAGAGATACTGAGTTGATAGATCATTGTACACTGCAGAAAAAATGTCTTTGCTTGGAAAATTAAACTAGTCAAGAAAACAAATATTAAAGCATTCTTATGGTGAGCAGGGGGTGGGGTAGAGGGTGTCTCAGTTGGTAAAGACCTTGCTGAAAATGCAGGAAGCCCTGGCTTCCATTTCCAGCACAGCATACATTGCGCATGGCGGGGCACACCTGTAATCTCAGCACTTGGAAAGTAGAGGCAAGAGGATCATAACTTGAAGATGATCTTTAGCTAATTACTGAGTTCCAGGTCAGTCTGATCATGAGTCCCTGACTTAAGAGAGGCTGAATAGAGGCTAGAGAGATGGTTCAGTGGTTAAGAGCACTGGCTGCTCCTGCAGAGGACCCAAGTTCAGTCCCTAGCTCTCACACAAATTCATTTGCAATGGCCTCTGACTCCAGTTCCAGGGCATGTGATGGCCTGTTCTGGCCTCTGTGGGCTCATGTACACACAGGCACACACACATTCACATTAAACAAACAGTACATATTTTAACTAATATGTTATAGGCTGGCTTTCTTCAGAAGGCCTCTCTCGCATTTTTTTCCCATCCAGATCACTCATGCTGAAGAGCCTGCCCTGGGGTTATGCTTGTCAATGTCTGTTCTTTCACGATTACCTGGTCTAAGTCAGATAGACTCTAATTGCCATTAGTGGCTGGACACGTTACATTCATGGGTTTCTATGCCTCCGTTTCATTAATGTCGTGAAATTCTGTAACACGGTTTACAGCTCGCGTTCTGTATTGTAAATATACTCTGGGGATTACATGGCAGCTGCTGCCTTGAAAGGTTTCTGGAGTGCCACAAAAAATTTGCACTTTAAAAAAAAAAGGTGTATTTGTTTTTATTTTATGTGTATAAGTGCTTGCCTGCATGTAAAGCACCCCATGTGAATGGTCCATGTATGTCCACACGTACACATCACACACAGATGAGAAGAAGGAAGGAATGAGGAAGAAAGAGAGGGAGGGGAGGAGAGCAAGAGGGAGAGAGAGAGAGAGAGAGAGAGGAAGGGAGGAAAGGAGAAAGAGAGAGACTCAGAGCCACACCGAGAGACCGGGGAGGGGCAGACAAGGGTTTTCAGGAATAGGCACTTTTGCATTACTAAGGTTTGTCCTGTAAATTACTTGCAACCTAGTGGGCATCTCAGCACTGCACTGTTTTCCCTCCCGGAGTCCCCCATTTGTTCCCATTGCTCCCCAGCCCAGCACCTCAATACACGCAAGGAGTAACCACAAAAACATGTAGAAAAAAATTAATAATTGCTACAAAGCCCTCCTCGTCTTGCTTGGGTTTGTGAATTTTGACTCCATGATATAGAAGTTAGAAGAATTTTTAACACCGAGGAGGAAACCCTTAATTGATCTTTTATTGCTTCAAGTACTAGGAAGACATATTGTGTTTTGTCGTCATTTACATTTCATATTAAATTCAAAATATGTTTGAAATGAGCAAATATTTATTTTCATTTGATCCATCTGTTAAGTGAAATACTAAAAAGACAGCTCAATCACTATATTAAATTCAGTGGTTTGTAAACAATTTATATGTTCATTTGTTCTGGGTTAAAATGCCCCAAAGCATACGTTTATGCAGCCCACAAAACACATTGCATCGTATTAATCCGATGTCAGCCACGGTTTCCTCCTCTTCACGCCATTAATTTACTCCCTAACTTGAGTTAATTAGTGAAGTTCCTATTTTTAAAAATTCTTTGAATTTCACTGGGGAGGGGTGCCAGCATTTGCAAGCACCCGCTTTGAAAACCTACTGCAGAGAAGATGGGCTAAACACCAATGGCAAATCTCTCAAGATTTTATCACACCCTGAGTACTTGCTTGTCAGTCAGCAACGTCTACTCTGGGAGCTAGCCAGTGATTGATATATGGTTGTTATGAAGAAAATTATGAAGAAAAGGAGAAGTAAAGAAGGGAAGGCGAGAGAAGTTAAGGAGGAACTCATTTGAAGCAATTACTACTGTGAAAAATTATTTCCGGGGACTTTCCATCTTCAAATAAAAGTCTGGGGTATTCTGACCATATATATGCCAAGTAGTGTCTGCCGTTCATCTGAACCTAAAGCGGGAAATGAACTGCCACCCCCTCAGAGAAACAGGGGGAAAAAAAAACCCAAAAAACAAAACCAAACCAGAGATTCGTGACTGAATAAAGGTAGCTCAGTGGTTAGAGCATTTGCTGCCTTTCCAGAAGACCGAAATTCACTTCCCAGAATCCACAATAGGGACTCACACCAGCTCCAGAAGATCCAATGCCTCCTGCTGGTCTCCTCTGGCACCTGCGTGCACATGCACATATTCACACACATACAACCATATGTTTTAAAAACACAAAAATAAAGTCTTCTATGTACAAGTTGTGGCTAACAGTTTACGATGTGTCTAAGGGGATTTAGAAGGGAAAAGAAGCCAAATGTTCAAGCAAGCAAACGTGATTTCCGTCCCTCCGGTGATATTTGGAGCAACAGACAGGTGGTGACAGAGACTGTGTTGACTTCAGTGTCGTCGCCATGTCCAGGGTCACGGGTCCCATTATTTCACAGGACTCCCCACTCTGGCTCCCAGAGCACCAGCCTGCCACCTTCACTTAGACTGATCCTTCCTTGCCCACCCCCTGCCTTACATCCTTTCCGGTCCACCAGGACAATGGAAGTCTGGGCCAGACCCTCGTTTCCTCACTGTGAGGTGGGGTTTTGCTGACGATGTTGTTTGTTACATATTCTAGGCTAGCCTAACGGATGATGGCTGTGAGCATTCGATCCTCCAGCTGCCCCATCCAGAGTGCTGGGATTCCAAGCGTGGACCCTCACTTCCTGCTGGAGTCTGAACCTAGGCCTTCATGCATGCTAAGGACTCGACCAACTGAGCTGCTTTCCCAGCCCATGTATCGTAAGCCCCAAATTCCTCCTCTATCAAATGGAAGCATATATTACCCACCACAGCTGTGGCAGAAGAGAAAGGTAAAGGGCATCGAGATTAACGTATGAAAGACTGAAGGCTACGAGCAAGGAGCAGAGCATACACTGTATACAAACTTAGGATAAAGTGAGCACTGTGTGAATGGCCCACAAAAGATCACAGCTCCAAGGGGCCAGTTCTTTCCCAACTCTCTGGCTGGTTTCCTTGCCTGGGGGTGACCTCTTTCTTAGTAAACTGTCTGTGTTTATACCACTCTCTAAAAGCCCCTTATCCACATCCCTGTTTCAGGATACAAGAATTTAGAAATGTAAGTAACACAGCCCTTGATGCCAGATAGCCATCCAAATCTCTCCCTCTCCCTCTCCCCCACCCAGCGCTAGCGCTCTCTCTCTCTCTCTCTCTCTCTCTCTCTCTCTCTCTCTCTCTCTCTCTCTCTCTCTGTCTCTGTCTCTCTCTCTCTCTTTCCCTTTCCCTCCCTCTCCCTCTCCCTCTCCCATCTCTCCTCTCTTTTTGAGACAGGCTTTCTCTGTGTAGCCTTGGTTGTCCTGGCCTCACTTTGTAGACTAGGCTGGCCTTGAACTCACAGACATCCGCTTGCCTCTGTCTCCCTGAGTGCTGGGATTACAGGCTTGTACCACCAAACCCAGCTGGTCATCCAAATCTTATTGTTTTCTACAGACTTAGATTAAAATCAAGTCAGCAGCTGATGCATCCTCAGCCAAAGGAGGAGCTGAGCTAAGACTTCAGTGCCTTCCAGTTTCAACCCTGCCTGAAACCCAGCCCTCAGACTGGGACTTCAGTTTCTGACACCCAAACAAACAAACTCAAGATTGATTTCTCTCAGGACACCACTCTGAAAAGGGGAGGTGGAGGGGGGAGGGGGGAAATGTTTGCACTCTCAACTCTCCCTTGGCCCAACTCCCACTCACATACCTATGATGTCATCTGTTCCTTGTTTCTACTGGAAAATATTTTTTAAAGCCTTTGGGGACACACACTTCAGATGTCTGGGTTAAGGTCCTGGCTCACTCAGGGGTTACAACAAAGCCCTTCTGTTTTTTATTATTTAGAGATGTATGCATGTCTACCTGAATGCTTGTGAATGTTGGGCGGAGATGTACAAATTGCCCAGAAGAGGCTATCATGTTCCCCAGAGCTAGAGTTACATGTCGTTAAGAGCCACTAGGCAACAGTGCTGGGACTCTCACCAGGGTCTTCTGGAAGAGCAGCAGAGCCGTTGCTACAGGCTTTTTCTTTTTTGTTTTAGGGTCTCATGGAACTCAGGCTACCCTCTAACTCGCTAAATAGCCAAGGATGACTTTGAACTTCAGATCCTCCTGCTCCTTCTTCTTCCCAAATGCCAGGATTACAAGTGTGGGGTACCACACCAAGTTTATGTAGTGCTGAGGGTGGCACTCAGGGCTTCCTATACACCAGCCAAGTGCTCTACCATCCGAGCCCCATCTCTAGCTTCAAGAGACTCTCTTCTGAAGGTTTTAGGGTCTTCCATATCATGAGCTCCCTAGAAATAGTCTTCTTAAGTTTCAAATACTTGCATCACCACCAAGTTTTGGAAGCAAATCTCTCCCTCTCTCCTTCCCCCCCCCTTTCTCTCTCCCAGAAGTGGGAGTATCAAGAAATGCTGAGACCAAGTCATGAGATAAAGAGGAAGGCCTGCTATGTTTCACTGTACTGGGAGAGCACACTTCCATGGCCCGAACAGAAAACCAAACAGGGAGTGCTGGTATATATCTCAGAGTGAGCAGATAAGAGCTCAGGGTTCTTAAGACTAGCAGACCACTCCTGCCAGAAATAGCAGTCTACAGAGCAAGTATTATCCCTGACAAGCCAGCCTCTTCGTAGGAGAACGGGGACAAAATGTTCCTGCCTGATTAAGGCCTCTGGCCTAATGATCCAGTAAAATATAAAAGTCACTCTCTTTATCTCCGAAGAACTTGCCCCCTTCCAAAGGAACTTTCACCTGTCTTGGATGACTTAATTTGTACCTCTTATCACCCAATATTGTTATCTGAGATACTTTGTTTATAGCCTGAAGCCATAGAAATAATGTACCAGACCTTTCAATGTCACATACCACAGATTTCCTAAACACAAAGAAGAGACGTCTCCACACACGCCCAGGTGAGCACCAAAGCCCTTAATTAGCTGCCACTTTTTAGCCTCAGTGAACTCGGGGGTTTTTACTTCTCAGGCCAGAAGACCCAAGTTCCCCTGCGACCCCGACTCACTCAGAAATATGATGGTCTGTCTTCTCGCTGTCCGGCTCTCCTCACTCTCGGATTTCCTGAGCTGCAGCTGTGGCCCGGTCCCTGCCAGAGTACCCTTCTTGCTCCTCATTAGCACTTTCATCATATTCCAACACATGAAAGCCACAGACGCCAGGACCACCAAGTAAATGGCGAAGGCCCCAAAGATGCTGGACTGGAACACAGCCCAGCGGCTGGAGAGGTTTGTGCAGATGGACATACTGGAGTTCCCAGAATCCTGGTGGTGGCGGGCGCGAGAGAGGTTGCAGTTGAGTCCTTTGTGGGTGGGCACAGTCACCAGAGGGTACTCAACACCCATGGCAAAGAGCAAGGGGAGTGCCACCAGGGCAGAGGTGACCCATACAAAGCCGATCAGCAGTTTCACCTGGCAAGGTCCAGACACCGCCTTGTACCTGAAGGGATGGCAAATGGCAATGTAGCGCTCAAAGCTGAGCGTCAGCACGTGAAGCAATGTGGCATAGCTGCAAGTCTCAAAGAGGAACGTGTGGAGCTTACAGGACAGTGCGTAGCTGGGTGTGCTCAGGGGGTTCCAAATGATGCTGTAGAACTCCATGGGCATACCGATCAAGAAGACCAAGATATCTGAACAAGCCAAGCTGACCATGTGATCCGTCACCTCCTTCTGTAAATAGCCCTTTTTCTGCAGTAGCTGCGTAACTCGGATTGTGACGCTGTTGCCCACGATGCCCACCACGAAGACGATCAGGTACACCAAGGCGAGGGTGATTTTGATCCAAGTGGCCACCTCAAATTCGGGGACGTGACTGTCATTGATGACATGGGAGCAGACCTTGCTGGAGCCACTGGATGAAGCCATGAGGAAGAGAGACACAGACCACCGGGTCCTCAAATGTCTCCCGTTCCCTTTCTTGCGCCTCCCAAAGATGCCCAGCAACTCACCAGCCTCGGGGCAGCACTTTCTGTCACTGGGGTGGGCTGGCCAAGGGTGACTTAGTTTTTCAGCTCTCTCATTGAAACTTCCTGGAACAACTCACCCCAGAATCCCGGGCGGCGCCAGTGGGTGGTGGTGGGGTTTGGAGATGATAGTTGAGCTGGAGTGAGGAGGGACCAATCAGGGGAAGGAGGGTCGGACCCCCCCACCCAACTCTGAGTGAACCCCGCAGTACTCTGCCTGGCTGTATGTGGATCCTCCTCTCTCTCTCTTCCAGGGCCCTGGCACTGCACTCCCCGGCGGCCTTCCAGGAGGGAAGCCAAGAGGTCTCCCACGGGTCAATCATTAACCACAGACTTTCTGTTCAGCAGCCTGCTGCAGGACCAGCCCAGCTCTGACTCAATACAGAGATTGTGGGAGAAAAAGGAATAGCACTGCCCTCCTGCCTCTTGCAGAGCGGTCTCCAGACCAGCCTTTGAGGTTTCTTGAAACTGGCAAACCAAGTAGGCGTGGCACCTGGGAAGCCGGAGGGCACGCCTAGCCTTGGAGAAAGATAAACTTTGAGTCACTAGACTGTTCCCCCTGGTTCAGATGTCTGAGATGTCCTGCCTTGCAGGACTGGTTTGGCTGTGCCTTGCTCTGGAGGACCCTGCAAGTGCTTTCCCAGTAGTGCCCAACTCGTGGGATAGCTAGGTATTTGCAACCAGTTACTACCTTGATGTCAACCCCCAATAGGCTAATATGATCCTATTTGAGGCCTGCCTTGGCTCCAAGCCTCCTAGTGTCTTGCACAATGCACAGCGCTGCCTCACCATTCTGCCCAGAAGAGCTTGTGCTTGTTTCACGGAGCCATTCTCTCTCCAGAGGCAGAACTCAGCAGCAGTGAGTAACACAGGTGGGATGCAAAAGCTACCTGTGTTCCAGATGTCAGGTTAGGGAAACACATACTTCAAGGTCATATTCCCAAGGACTGCAGCAGGAGCCTGCCAGCTTTCAGCGAGGTTCCCTGCTTAAAAGGGGTGGAGGCATTCTAATGGGCAATTTTGGCATAGAAACTCCACCTAACTCTAAAACTGAAAATGAGGGTGGAACCAAAAGAGAGTAAGGGGACCTCTGCATTGTGTGTCAAAAATGTGTGCAGACATTGCTAGATGGGGGTGGGGTGGGGGTGGGCGGGAGGTCACCCTAAGCCAAACACTACTGTTCTACAGAAATAGATGGGATTTTAGTCCCTGCCCATCCTGACAGCAGCTTTTCCGTGTCTGGGTCACCATGCCTGGATCAGTATATTAAAGGCAGAAGATGGACTGAGTGCCTTTGGGTCATAACATCCCTTTCTTGGGTTTTCTTTTGCTTTTGATTTTTTTGAAAAAAGGTCTCGTGTAGCCCAGGCTGGCCTCCAACTCCATGTAGGCCAGGACAACCTTGAATTCCTTGATCATCCTGCCTCTTCCTTCCAAGTGCTGGGATTACAGGCATGTGCCACCAATCTTGGTTCATGAGGTATTGGGTCCTAGGGTCCTAGGGCTTTGCATGCTGCTATGGTGGAACACGGCAACCAAAAGCAACTTAAGACCAAAGAGGTTTATTTGGTTTACACTTCCAGGTCAATCATTGAGGGAAGTCAGGGTAGGAACTGAAAGAGAAAGCGTGGAGAGATGTTATTTGCCAGCTCCCTCACCCTCATGTTCTGCTAGCTCCTTTCTCATACAACCCGGGCCGGCATGTCTAGGAGTTGGTACCGCCCACACTGGGCTGGATGACCACACTGTAGAAGGATGAAACTAGACCCATATTTATTACCCTTCCCAAAAACCAACTCCAAGTGGGGCAAAGACCTCAATGACAAATTGCTAGGAAAAAACAAACCTAGGTACAGAAAAAGATTTCTAAATACAATTCCATTTGCTCAAGAATTAAGGCCAACAATTAACAAATGGAATCTCATAAGATTTGAAGGCTCCTGTACAGCAAAGTAAACAATCAAAAGTCAAGAGGAAGCCCCCAGAATGGAGGAGAATCTTTGTCATCAATATCTTCAATAGAAGGTTATTATCCAAAACATACAAAGACCTCAAAAAACAAAGAATCAAGAAAATAAATGACTGAATTCAAAAGTGGTGTATGTAGCTGAACAGAGTTCTCACACAAGAAATAAAGATTATATATATAGTCTTCAACATCTTTAGCAACTGGGAAAACTATTTTAAAATTTCATTTTACCCTGGTCAGAATAGCCAAGGGTATAAAAAACAAACAAACAAACAAAAAACAAAAAAACAAAACAAAACAAAACAAAAAACCCAGCAACAAATGCTAGAAACAAAGCTAGGAAAGGAGAGCCCTGGCTCACTACTGGTTCAGTTGAGATCTGGTGCAACCACTGTGGAAATCAGTGTGGAAAATTCTCAAAAATCTGAAAAGTGAATCTACCATATGACCCAGCCATAGCACTCCCTGGCATATAATCAAAGCACTTCTCGTCCTACTTCATGGATCCTTGCCCAGCATGGTCATTGCCACTCTATCGACAAGAGCTAGGAAATGGAAACAACCTAAATGTCCTTCAGCTGATGCATGAATAATGAAAACGTGGCAGGTATACACAATGGAATACTTCTGCTGTAAAGAAAACAGAAGTTGTGGAATTTTTAGGTAAATGGTTGGAACTAGGCTATATCGTACTAAGCGAGGTAACCCAGGCCCAAACAACAAACATCGCATGTTCTCTTATTTGTGGGTCCTAGCTCTGAGTCTCTATATTTGACTACATAACCTGTTAACTGATAAATGAGGAAAGTAGACACGGACCATAGCAGAGCAGAGAAAGCAGCTCTAGAGAGGATAGGATACAGGGTCCTAGCTCTGAGTCTCTATATTTGAATACATAACCTGTTAACTGCATAAATGAGGAAAGTAGAAATGGACCATAGCAGAGCAGAGAAAGCAGCTCTAGAGAGGATAGGATACAGGGAATCTAGAGTGACTAGGAAGGCACAGGAGAGATGCGAGGAGAGAACGAAAACCAGAGTTGAGGGGAGTAACTGGGGAAGGGAGAGGGAGAGTAATACAGCGATGGGGAAGAAAGGGGGCATAAATAACACTAAATATGTTTGGAAAAGGGAAATATATATATATATATGTATGTATGTATGTATGCCACTTGGTTTCCCAAGAGTCATAAACTAGCAAAACGTCCAGTGTTGGGCACAAAACCTCCTTTGGAGTTATTGGTTAGAGGACTCCAGTAGACTACCAAAATAATATAGGCTACTGCCATTGCCCTATGTTACCTCCAAGAACTTGAAGGTAAGATCCTATTACTGAAGACACCACATACCTTGGTCACAGAACTTGGAGGAATCACGCTGGAACTTGCCTGGAAGCCTTCTCCCTGAGGACTAGCTGCCGAGGGAGAAAAATCAGTGAATAGTCTTACCTGACTGTGTAGACTACAAACCACAACATGACCAGCAAAGTGTCTCCAATGATGCACTAATGGCACTTATATCTTAGGTGTAACCAACAGATGTCTAATTGGACTTAAGGCCCACTTATTAGGAGGGGATCATGCTTGGTGCTCTAGACCTAGCCAGCTACCAGTAAAAAAGGGAAGTCATAGACCCGAAAAGGGAACTTACATGTGCCATTTAAACCAATGTGGTATATAACTGTATTATAAATACTCATAGATAACATATTTAAAATTATTCTGTTAGTCTTTTTCCTGAGCTCCTATTATAGGCCATGCACATTAATAGAACTCTCTCTCTCTCTCTCTCTCTCTCTCTCTGTGTGTGTGTGTGTGTGTGTGTGTATGTGTGTGTGTGTGTGCATGAACACACAGGTGCATGTGCACACATGTATCTGTATATGTGGAGGGCAAAAGTTAACATCAGAAATTGTTCCTGAGGTTTTGTTTACCTTGTTTGTTTATTTGGCTTGTTGTTGTTTTGAGACAAGTTCTCACTTATGTAATTTTACAGATTTTCTTTTTAAGACTCAAACATTTATCTAGAGTGTGTGTGTGTGTGTGTGTGTGTGTGTGTGTGTGTGTGTGTGTGTGTGTACATAAATATAATTGCCCTGGGAAGCCAGAAGAAGCCACTGGATCTAGAGTTAAAGTTGACTACGAGCAGCCATTCCATGTGAGTACTGAAAACCAAATTCCAGTCCTCTGCAAGAGCAACAAGCACTTTTAATTGCTGAGTCATCTCTCTAGCCTCATGAGTCACTTTTTTTTTTTGCTTTGTTTGTTATCTTCACAATTGTGCAAAGTGGATATTATTTTCCCTATTTTACAAATGAGAAAATTGAGAAGTAGAGGATAAAATGACCTCCCAGATAACTCCAAAGGCAAAGGCAAGGCCAACTGTGCCTTGCACCTAAGTGCTGCCTGCCCTATGGCAGCGTCTCCTCTGCCTGCTGGACCAGTGGCATTTCTGGGAAAGTTTGACCTTTGTTCCTCCAGCCCAGTGCTTCCTCTGCCTCCATCCGCTGCATGCCAGTCATGCTCTGCTCAGTGTGATAATCTGGTGTGTTCTGCTCAGACAAGATTTCATTACTGCCCAATTCTTCTCATTAAAATTTTCTTTGCCAACACGAGACAAATTATAAATGCACAGCCAACGTAAAGATCAGACTAGTTGCAATTTTTCCCTAACAGTAAAGAGGGGAAAAAATATATTTTAAACAAAAGTCTAGGAGAATTAAATGTGCACTTCACCTTTGCATTTTTAAAGGCCAATTTAAAACCAAACAAAAAATCCCAACTGTTCAATGTCTCTCACTTGCTGAGGCTCTTGGCCAGAGTTTGTAAAATCTAGATATTTTATTAGCATATTTCATAGAGGGTAAAATGAGATCAAAATGGGAGAAATGAAGGCCTTTGGGGCTGAGGAGCTAGGTTATCTGGTAAAGTGCATTAGCCTCACAAGCACACGGACTTGAATTGGGATCCCCAGAATCCACTATGAAGCCGAGTGTGGTGGTGCGTTCCTTCCTGTCATCCCAGCACTGGTGAGGCAGAACAGAGGGACTCTTGAGGCTCAGTGGCAGCCAGCTCAGCCTACATGGAAAGCTCCAAGTTCAGCAAAAGGAATGTCTTAAAAAATAAAGTGGAGGGCTGGAGAGATGGCATAGATGTTAGGAGCACTTGCTGCTTTCCAAGAAGACTGTGGTTTTGTTCCCAGCACCCGCACTGAGCTCCTCATGGCCACCTGTCACTCTGCCCTCATGGGCACCTGCACTCAGGTGCACAGACACACACAACAAACATGTAAACGGAAGTGGAGATCAATAAGGAAAGACATTTGACATTGACCTCTGACCTCTACACACCGTACATCTACACACCTATGTGTGTCCATCTGTTTAGGGAAGGCATAGCTAATATGCTATTATTTCTGTTAGCTATCTCTCTTCTCTTTCTCTGAACTTGAGTGTATTGAACTCAGGGAAAAGCAAGGAGTCTCTCTATTATCTGGCAGGCACTCCGTTTCTTAGACAACCCAAGTCCAGGGGCATCCAGGGGAAGTTATCTCTGCCACTTCCTATCTTATGTACCTAAAGAGCTGACACGGGCTCATCATGCCGGTAGGAACATTGTACCTGGGCTGCTCCCTGCACACAGACAGCAAACCTACACACTAGTATTTTGGCTTCTCCCAAACCCCAACAGATGTGTCCACCCCGCAGCCCATGGGCCACAGGCATCCCGGAAGAGCTATGAACTTGGCCTAACACATTCATAAAGGATAATGGCACATTGCAATGTCAAGAGGTTGTACACTCTTGTGCCTTGATAAGAGGCACAAAGCTCTAGGGCCTTGGTGTTCTTGTGTTAAACCACTCCGGGTAAAGGAGAAGCTCTCTTTCTCGTCTGACACAATCTCTCTAGCCCATTTGGAAGCAACCCTGTGTATCCCTAGCCCTAAAGCTGTCAAAGGTTATGTATTATTTTCAGCCTTCATGGAAATTATACTCAGATCTTGCCACGGAGCTACCAGGTATTGCTTGGTAAACACAGGCAAGCCCATTCAGGATTGCTCTGCCTCAGTGTGCCGAGTCCTCCGAGGAGACAGAAACAGATGAACATGGAGGCCAGACTCCTGGGTTCAGATCTGGTCCTGACCACTCACTTGGTGCTCTGGTTTCCTCCTCTGTGACCAGAAGACAACTCATCCCCTGCTGTTATCAAGGGGATTGAATGACTTCATATCAACAGTTCCCAATGGGGTGGTTAAGAGAACACGCACTGCTCTTGAAGAGGTCTGAGGTCAGTTCCCAGAACCTATGTCAGCAGTTCACAGGCACTTGTAATCCAACCCCAGGCTACACAATGCCCTCTTCTGACCTCCACTGGCACCCGAACACATATGTGCACATACCCACGCAAAGACACAAACACATAAGCAAATTTATAAATACATTTTTATATAAATAAATATACAAATTAATATAATAACAAACACAATAAGTGAATTTTTAAATATTTGACATATAGCATACATACACATATTCAATTTTGAATTTAAAGAAGGCATTTTATTTATTCTCTGACAATTTCATGCACATATGTAATGTATTTTGATCATACCCACCACCAACTCCCCAATCCTATTCATCCTTCCCCCCAACACATCCTCTTTCTGCCTTCCTGCCCTCATGTTTTTAATAACCCACTAAGAACAGCTTGCGATGAACATACATGGTGAGGGGCAGCCACTAGAACACAGGTAATCTACTAGATTACCACACTCACAAAGAGAATTATCTTCTCCTACCCCAGCCGCCATCACTGCCAATAGCTCCTCAGTCAGGTGTGGCTCCCCATGAGCTTTTCTCCCATATGTGTAGGAATGCTGACTGACTTGATCTTGGGCAGGTCTTGTGCAAGTAACATAACTGAGCAATAGCAGCAGTGAGCTCGTGACTGCGATGGCCACTTCATGTCCCCAGAAGGCAGCGTCTTCTGACCCTCCTCCCCCTTCTCTGGCTCTTACATTCTTTCCATTCTGTCTTCCTCGATGTTTCCTGAGGCTTTGGAGCAGTGATATAGATATCACTCAGCAAGCACTTATTCTCAGCACTTTGACCAGGTTCAAGTCACTGTCATTTTTTGTTTTAAGAGTTATTTTCTTTAAAAAATGTGTGTGTGTGTGTGTCTCTGTCTGTCTGTCTGTCTGTCTGTGTGTGTGTGTGTGTCTTTCTGTCTGTCTGTCTGTCTGTCTGTGTGTCTGTCTGTCTGTGTGTGTGTCTGTCTGTCTGTCTGTCTGTGGGTCTGTCTGTCTGTCTGTGTGTCTGTCTGTCTGTCTGTCTGTGTGTCTATGGGTCTGTATACATGTGAGTTCAGGTGCCCATTGAATCAAGAAGAGAACATTAGATCCCCTGAAGCTGGAGTTACAGTTAGCTGTGAGGCTCCCAGCTTGGGTGCCGGGAACTCAGGTCTTCTGCAAGAACAGTGCACACTCCTAACTATTGAGCCATCATTAAGCATCCAGCACTGCAGGGTTTTGTGGCAGTAAAATAGTAATTTCCCTGAAGGGTTTATTTGACAGTCAAGGCAAGAGCATGTAAATTGATGGACAACATAAAACAAAAATTGCTGATGTGGAAAACAAACCCACTTATTAAAGCATTAGAAAGCATGGAACGGCACTGAAGAAATGGCCCAGATGATAAAGTGGTTGTCTTGCAAGCATAGAGACCTGAGTTCGATCCCCAGCAACCATAGTAAAGTTAGGAATGGGGCTGGAGAAATCAATCAGAAGTTAAAAGCGTATAGTGCATTTATGGAGGACTGCTGTTGTAAAGTTTAGGTTCCAATACCCATATCAAGCATTTTAAAACCAGCTGAGCTCTAGTTCCATGGAATCCGATGCCCTCTTGTAGCTTTAGACACTTGTGATCCCAGCACTGAGGAGGCAGAGACAAGGAGAAGCCTGGGGCTCACTGACCAGTCAGCCTAGCATACTTGAAGAGTTCCAGTACAGTGAGAGATCACTAGCTCAAAATGAACAAGATGGATGATGGCTAAAATATAACACTAGCAGTTGACCTCAGCCTCCCTCTCTCTCTCTCTCTTTCTCTCTCTCTCTCTCTCTCTCTGTCACACACACACACACACACACACACACACACACACGTGAACACATTCACAAGAATAGAAAGGATAAAATGCAAATAAATATAACCAAGAACGTGAAATGCTTACACACTGGAAAACATAAAATGTTAATGAGAGAAACTGAAGAAGATACAATTTTAGTCCCTATTTGTGGATTGGAAAAATTAACATTGTAAAAGCCCATTCTACCCACAGTTGCATACAGATTCAGCATAGCCCCTATTAAAATTCTAGTGGTGTATATCCACAAAAATAGAAAAAGATCTAGAATTCATATGGAAACTACTGAAGACCTTCAATAGTCAAAAAATCAATCTTAACAAAGAAGAAGCTGGATGCACCATAACTCTTGATTTCAAATTATGTTAAAAGCTATGGTATTGTAAACTGTCTTTAAATTTATGTATTTCTTGATTTATTTACTTATTGGGGGTACTAGAATATGGACCAAACACACACACACACACACACACACAGAGAGAGAGAGAGAGAGAGAGAGAGAGAGAGAGAGAGAGAGAGGAGAATACAGACACATAGACCAGTTGGATAAAACAGAGAATCCAAAATAGACCCAAGCGTATACAGCCAAGTAGTTTTTGACAAGGCAGCTAGGAAAACACGACATAGAAAGGACAGTCTTTGCAGCGTGTGGTATTAGGGAAACTGGATATGCTCTTACAAAAGCTTGGCCCTGGGCCTTGGCCTTCAGCACTGTGCGCAGAACTCAAGCACAGCTGGAAAGCTGGAGAGACAGCTCAGTAAGCCCCGGAGGGCCTGACTGCAGTCTCCAGCACCCACACTGGGTGGTTCACAACCACCTGGCACTCCAGCTCCCGGAGCTCAAACATCCTCTTCTGGTACCGGAGAGCACCTGCACACGTGTAGTATACACACAGGTGCGCACACACACACACACACATAAACAATAAGCAAAACAAAAATACACAAGCCCGCCACCGAATTGTAAGAAACTGTAAATCTCCTAGAGAGCATAGGAAGAGATTGACTTTGATAGTAGCTTTTAAGATATTGCCACCAAATGTCCAGGCAACAAAGCAAAGGAAAACGCATAGGACTATAGAAAATGGAAATAAAAGGGTATACCTTAGATTAGCGGAGAACATTCTTAAGCCATATAACTAAGCACTAGTATCCAAAATACATAGAGAATGAAAACAATAGAATAGTGAAGAAACAAACCAAAATCCCACAAATAGCCTGACTTTAAAATGGGCAAAAATCTCCTACGTATCTGGAATCAAACCTGGGTGCCCTCCGTCTCCTCTCCCGGGGCTCCATTCAGCTCCTTTGTGATTCCAAGGCTTACCAAGTTGACAACCAAAATCAACCGCCATAGAAATGTCTTTAGTATAATTTATATCTTCCTCTCTTGTGTGTTTATGTGTTCCTACGTGTGGATGTGGGTGTGCATGTGCCACAGAGTATGGAGAGGTCAGAGGGCAAGCTCAGGTCTCAGCCCACACCTTTGTTTGAAGGTCTCTTCTTTATTTTTCTACTGTGTGTGGTAAGCTAACTGGCCTATGAGATTTTGGGGAGTCTCCTGTCTCCAACTCCCATCTCTCTGTGGGAATAAGAGGAAGATACACGGGCACGCTATGCATTGGGCTTTTATACAGGCTCTGAGGATTCAAACTCAGGTCCTCAGACTTGTATGGCTGCCGTTGTTACCCACTAAGCCATCCCCCAGCCCTCTTCCTCTACTTTTAAAAACATCTTCACTCCCATGGGAAAATAATAATAGTTTGATTAAGTATGACAAAGTAAAGTCTCTCATGATTCCTTCTCATGACTTCTTTCTGACCATAAATAAATTTCCCTTTATACAGAGACTGCAACAAAGAATGAAGGAAACACGCACACACATACACACACACACACACACCAAATACAAATATCAAGCAACAGTTTGTCTCCATCTTTTTCTTCTAGATACAATCAGAGCCAATTACATTAGCCCTTTCCCCTGATAGGAGAGAGACCCTGCAGAGATGACCACACCTCTGTATGAAACCAACCAGAAGGGTCACCTGTGTGACTAGCAACACTGTAATTCAATCTGGGCCCAGGAGGCCTTGGCAGGTGAAATCAGCATTAGCTACTATTGGCTGTTGTGCTTTCAAGGTGAAATGCCCCGCCTTCACGCACTCATGTGCTTGAACACTTGGTCACTAGCTGACGGCACTGTTTGAGAAAGTTGTGGAACCTTTAGGAGGTGGAGCTTCTCTGAAAGAAGTTGGCCACTGGAGTCTAGTCTTGAGATTTTATGGCCTGGTCTCACTTCCTGTTCGCTCTGCTTCCCGACTGAAATTGTAATGTGACTTTCTGGCCATCATGCCTGATCCACCATGATGGAATGGGTCCTCTTAAACTGTGGGACAAAATGAATCATCTCTTGTTTAAATTTGTTTGTCAGAGATCTTGTCTTATCAATGAGAAGAGGAACTAATACACACGTTGAAGCTTTGACCTCTTCGAGCTGTTGGATGATGTGCCTAAAGTCGCTTGAGGAGTTATCGCTATGAAGTTGATGCTTGAGTTGTCACAAGTGTAGCCCATCATGAGCCATTTTATTATCGCCTGCTCAAGGGCACTAGAACATGTGATCTTGGACTAGCTGGGAGATGGGAGAGAAACATGCCTGGGCTGGTCAGGTTTGCCATCTTTGCAGGATTGAGCAGAAGAGATGCATGGATTTATTTCAATGTACTAAGGACATGAGAGCAAAGCCTTGATAACTTCTAAGGAACAAGAATAAAAGTGATTCTGAAATATGGTTGCTTTCACTGTTACTCTCATGGGCCTCCTGGAAATTATGGGCCCACGTACAAAAAAGACTGAGGGAGAATTAGAAACTATGCGAACCATTCCTAAAAGAGAAAGAACCTTTTTTAGAGAGACACTCAAGATCCTTAAAATTCTGATGTCTTAGTTAGCTTTAACTGTCAGCTTTACACACATACCTGTCATGGGAGAGGAAAGACTCTACTGAGGAACTGCCTGGATCAGACTGACCTACAGGCACATCTGTTGGAGGGGGTGTTATCTTAATAATAAATTGATAGAGGAGAGTTGGGCCCACTGTGGGCAGCACCATCATAGGCTGAGTGGTCATGGGCTATATAAGAAAGCCAGCTGACTGTGAGCTTGAGCAATCCAGTACGCAGCATCCATCACAGTTTCTGCTTCAGGTTTTTACCTGGAGTTCCTGCCCTGACTTCTGTCAACGATAGATTGTGACCTGGAAGTATATGCATAATAAACCCTTTGATCTTATAAAATGAAGTAAATCTTTTCCTCCCCTAAGCTGGTTTTGGTCAGAGTGTTGTGAGCACTATGTGTTAGCAACAGGGAGGAAACTAGAATATTTTTGTGATTGCCTGATGCATGGTACATGGAAAAGTGATGCAAAAAAAATTCCTTCCTTCCTTACCTTCCTTCCTTCCTTTTTTTCTTCCCTCCTTCCTTCCTTTTTCATTTTTTTAGGAGGGATTTTGTTTTATTTTTTTTTTCTACTTTTTCTGAAATAGAGTCTCACTATGAAGGCCAGGCTGGCTTCGAACTACATAGCCCAGGTTGTCCTCAAGCTCACAGTCTTCCGGTTTCCAGTCTTTAAAATGCTGGGATTATAGAGATGAGCCACCAACACAGCCAAGTCCCCTTCCCGGCATGCTCTCTTTCTGACACGCATTGGAGATTCCTGAACTATCACCAACTGTGCAGCTGCCTAGAGGCCACTGTACTGGGAAGAGCATGCAGTCATGCCTCCTAGCTATCTAGATCAACCTACAGCTCTAGGAGTAAACACCATCCGGTCTCTCACCAGATGAATGTGCCTCGAGGTAACAGCTGATGCCAAGAGAGCCAAAATGACCCGGCTGAGCATTGTGTGAGTTCTAGAGTCACGAGCCAAATAAATGTGTTTATTACTTGAGGAAATACATAACTGATCCCAACACTGTACTCCAACAAGAGAAGTGTTTTTCCTGAGCTCTGACTCTCTTGTATGTTGTATCCAGAAGGAATGATGTTTTACCTACGTCATGAAATGTCCTGTGCTCTCCATATGTTCGCTTTTCACTCATTCAGCAAACACGTGTGAAAGACTCAATTGTAGGACTGTTACAAAGACATCTGCTTTGTCCCCTGGAATCTCACCATTGGCAGCAGCCATTCTCAACCTGTGGGTCACAACCCTTTTTGGAGGGTTGAACAACCCTTTTACACGGCTCCCCTAAGACCATCCTGCATACCATATATCTACATTACGATCCATTAAGGTAGCAAAATTTCAGTTATGAAATAGCAATAAAAATAATTGTATGGCTGTGAGTCACCGTCACATGAGGAGCTGTACTAAAGAGTCACAGTACTAGGAACGTTGAGAGCCGCTGGTCCAGAGAAACGTGGAAACCACTTAAATAGTATAATGGTATGATTAGAGGAATAGTGTCCAATTCTACATACCCTTCAATCTTTTTAAAGATCTACCTGGTCCACGACGTCTTTTCAGCTCATCGCAAATAATTCTCTTCTCCCAATGTCAAAACACTGGGTACCACATAAAAGCCTTACAGAGAGAGATAACAATCCACATCTCTTCCCAACTACATGTTCAGTGACTTCATCTCCTTCCCTTTTCCTCTCCCCCTCCTCCTCCCCCTCCCCCTCCCCTTCCTCTCCCTCTCCCTCTCCTCTTTTAAAACAGGGTCTCACCATGTAATTCTGGCTGGCTTGAAACTTGCTATGTAGACCAAGGTGAACTTAAACTCAAAGAGATCCTCCCACCCATGTCTCACAAGAGCTGACATTAAAGCCATGTACCATCATATCTGGCCCACATTAATTTCTTGAAACTGTAAGTAAGAGTATTTTCCACAGACATTTGTGAGGGCTACACTGGGGCTTTCTGCCTCATCTCCTTTCTACCTGAAAAGCTGTTTTCTAAGTATTTTTTTTTTCCAGATAGGGTCGCTCTGTGTAGCCTTGGCTGTCCTGGACTCACTTTTCAGACCAGGCTGGCCTCGAATTCACAGCGATCCACCTGCCTCTGCCTCTTGAGTGCTGGGATTAAAGGCGTGCGCCACCATGACTGGCCTAAGTATTTTATTAGCATATGTGATTATGGATAATATTTTGTGATTTTTCATACAAGAATGTAATGTATTTCAATCACGGTCACCCCCTATCACCCTCCCTTGTCCTTTCCACACACTCTGATTCTCTGCTTCTTTTCAGTTAGTCTCTATCACACTTTCACGGTTTTGGTTTCTCATAAATCAGTGAGTTTAGTTAGAGTTGTTTACAGATGCCCTGGTGACCTACAAGTGGTTACACCACTGAAGAAAATGCCTCTTCCATCCCAGAAACCATTAAGTACACACAGATCCTCAATAAGTGGAGGGTGGGTGAGGCCTTATGAGTTCCACCCCACATTGGCCGTTACTTTTCTAAAGACATCATTCACCTGGTATCTGTAAGGGAATAATTTGGGGGAGGTAGGTGATGTTTTATCAAAAAAAAAAAAAAAAAAAAAAAAACCCAAATAAATAAAATAACCAATTGCTGTGTCCTTCCTTCTTAGCATTTCTGAGTTACCTGTAGCTCTTTATGCAGAGGTGTGGTGAGGGAAACCCACACAATATCATCCACATTAGCATGTCTATTGTTATTGCCCATGTTAATCTCATGTCTAGGCAGTTATGCTGGTGACTTTACTAGGAAACCCAATCTCAGTTAACACCAAGGGATTATCCAATACCAAACAGCCAGTCCATATATATATATATATGAACATGTAACAACAATTAATGAAAAATGAGGCCATAAACCTGGAAGAGAACAAGAAGAGGTATATGGGGCTGTTTGGGAAGGAGGAAGAAAAGGTAGATATTATATAATTATATTATAGACTCAAAAAGTAAAAGAAATAACTTTTAAATGAAAGCTAAGCTATCCAAATATAGTGTGACTAATACTACGACAGAGATCACAAAATACAAAATAAAATAAGATAAAGACATCCAGTTGTATATTTCCAAATGCCTAAAAGGGAGGATTTTAAGTGTTCTTACCAAAAAAGAATTGTTAAGTATCTTCAACTAAATAGCGCGCTGATTAGTTAAACTTGATAACCCAAAACGTAGGCACGTGTTGAAACATCCTGAGGTACCATGCATAATTATTACCTGTCAGGAAGAAAGTAAAACTTTGAAAAATAGATCTTCTGGGAATGCAGCTCTTTTAGGAAATAATTGGCTGTGTTGGAAAAATGATGATAAGGACTCCCTAAACGGTGGAGAAAGTTACTGGCTGGGAGTCACTTGGCTCCATTCTGGACAGTTTGCTGGCTGCTGGAGTCTCGACATCCGCACAACTCTGGCAAGCCTGCCAAGGTGGTCTGTAGATAAGCTTAAGCCATGCTGGGAGTTTCGGATCCAGAGACTGCAGAGCAATCATTGCTGCATCTAGGCTTACAGAGACCAGAGTAAGAGATGAGGGAAACACAGGACAGTCCTGCCTGCTCACCTGCCAGGGAAGAAGAGGTGCTTCACATTTCTGGAAAAAAAAAACCATCCCCGTCTTGTGGGTTGGGTTTTGTCAACAGTAAAAGAGGTGTTGACAGCTGTCCCTGTTAGCCTTAACTGTCGACTTGACATAGTCTAGAGTCATCTGAGAATGGCGTTTCAATCAAAAGATTGCCTAGGTCAGGCTAGCCAATGAGAATTCTTATGGGGGGTTGTCTTGATTGCTGATTGTTTTGGGGGCTCCAGTCTATGGGGAGCAGCACCATTCCCTGGCCAGGTGTCCCTGGGCTGCACACAAAAGCAGGGTATGAATGAGCTAGTGAGAAAGCCAGCAAGTTCCTCTGTGGTGTCGGCTTCAAGTTCCCGCTTGAGTTGCTGCCTTTACTTTCCTCAGAGATGGATTGTGGCTGGAAGATTAAATACATCCTTTTCTACCAGAAATTGCTTTTGGTCCTAGAGTCTTCTCACAGCAACAGAATGGAAACTAGAGCAACATCCTACCTCTGTCCTATACTAGTACAGGCTTATTTAGACCTGAAAGCCTTTGCACATGACAAAGTTTAAGTTGAAATGATCAGAGTGGATCCTAATGCAACATGACTGGCATTCTTGCATCAGAAAGAAAAAGAGATGGTGGCTATAGAAAAAGCTGCATGAGACAGACAAACACGAGGATAGCAACAAGTGCATATGGCTGGCTAGAACTAGCCCACAGGCTTTCCAGCCCCATAAGTAATGAAGTGTCCATGGATTGGAAACCTTCTGTTTTCACTTGGAGTCTTCTCCGGTGATTGATAGAAAAATCTGACATCTCTCAGACAGAGAGAGAGAGAGAGAGAGAGAGAGAGAGAGAGAGAGAGAGAGAGAGATATGCTTTACCCAAGGTCAAAGTGCCTTTGCGGACCTTCTAATTCAGGGATGCTTTACCCAAGGTCAAAGTGCCTTTGAGGAACACGCTAAGTCAGGGATGCTTTACCCAAGTCAAAGTGCCTTTGAGGACATGCTAAGTCAGTCAGGAACTCCTTCTCCCACCAACCAACCAGATGAGGAGGTCATATCAATTGGCAGTATATTTTACATCTCAGTGCTTCTCCAGCTAACCCTGCCCTGTGATCTTAGGAAGGTAAGTTCAATAACAGAATCAGGAGTGTGGGATAGTTCAGCTGGACTGTCACCTTGAGTGGACTGAGAAGTGCCTAGGAGGTACTGGCTCTGGATGCACCTGTGATGGTATTTCCAGAGATTATTGAGTGACGTAGGTTATGTATGCTCTGCCCTGAGTGTGGGCAACACCATCCTGTGAGCTGAGGGCCCAGAGAGACTAAATAGGGAGGAGGAATGCAACAACGCAGGAATTCTCCCTTCTCCCTGCCTCTTTCTTCCATCGGGCTGCCATGCTGTGAGCTGCACTTTCTACCACACACACCTTCCTTGCAAGGATGGACTGACACCGTTGAGTCTGTGAGCCAAACTGAAACGTTTCTCCTTTGTTTCACTCGGGTATTTTTGTCACAGCAAAGAACTAACACAGAAGGGACCCTCTGAGTCCTACCAGAGAAGTATCCCAAGTCCCAAGTCTCTCTTCTACCTCCCCTTACTCTTTTCTTGTTCCGTTCAAGTTCTGATTTGTTTTATCCTTAAAAATGATGAGGGCATTGTATTAGGTAAGTTTCTGTTATTGCAGTGAACAACACCCTGACAGAAGGCAAGTTAGAGGAGAAGTAGATTTTATTTTGGCTTACAGTTCAGAGAGGCCACAGTCCGCCGTGGTGGAGAAGACCTCACAGTAAGAGCACGAGGCTTACAGTTCAGAGAGGCCACAGTCTGCCGTGGTAGAGAAGACCTCACAGAAGGGGGGTGAGGCTAGCCTGGCAGTCGGGAAGAAGAGTGGCCACATTTCATGTACAAACAAGAAATCGAGAGAGGAAGAACAGGAAGTAGCACCAGGCAGGAAAAACCTCAAACCCCGCCCCCTGCTGCATTACCTCCTCCAGCAAGTCTTTACCTGCTAAAAGTTGCCTTCTCAAGCAGCAGCACCACCGGTGGGGAACAAGTATTCAGACACACACACAGGCAACACTGGATGTTGCATATTCAAACCATAGCACTGTATCAAAAGCTAAAATGAGATTGCTGAGAAGTGTTCTGTACCACTTCATTCCAAATTGGAGGACCCTTTCTACACGGAAGACAATGGGGGCTTCCTAAGACTCAAGAAGTCATGCATCTTAGCAGACTCTGTGAGTTCTAAGGTCCCGCCATATGGTTATAGAGGCATTGAACAATAGAATGGAAGAAGGGTCTCTTTCATTAGCTCACACATTCTGCAGGGAGTTCTCAGTGCACAGCTTTTCAGGAGTCATCAGGCATGCTGGGGCTGGCTTCTTGGTGATACTGTGCTCTTTCTGTCACCCATGCTCCTGTAAGTGAGCCCCACAAACAAACTGGCTCACTAATCCACATTCAGGGAGAGTCATTTCTTCAGCATATAATAGGTACCCTATCTGAGGTATGCATTTGTGTCATCCCCCATAAGCATCTTGTTAGGGGGGCATCTGCTGGGGAAGCAGAGGGAAAGCTGACAGAGGAAGTCTCTGGGTCGCCATTGACACTGTCTGTTCCTCAACTGCTAATCTGTTGGTCATAACTGTTAATAAGGAAGTTCCCAAGCATTCATTTGCTTACTTTGCTCCTAACTGTAGGAATAAATTGCTCCAGTTCCATGTGGCTGGATTCTGCAGGGTGCCAGTGGGCATATTTGCCGTTCTTGGCTGACTCCCGTGGAACTCTGTGACAATCTGTCTTGTCAGCAAATCCTATGTTGCCCTGCTTTGCAAGGTGGCCTGCCCATCCACCCATCCCTAGCTGAAAAGAAGGCAACGCTGACAACTTCAATGTGAAAAGTCATGTTTAGAGCCAAGGGCTCTGGGGTAAGGCAGTGGGACAGTGCAGAGACACCAGGATTTTGACATCAGTGGTCACTGTCAGGAATCCACCACACATTATCTTTAATACCTTTCATCATTGTAATGAGTAATGTCATACCCTGTACTGGTTAGTTGTCGTTGTTGTTGTTGTTTGTTTGTTTGTTCTTGTCAACTTGACCCAAGCTAGAGTTGTCTGGGAGAAAGACCCTCAATTGGGAAAACTCTTCTCTAAGATTCACCTGTAGGCTTTTGTGTTTTATTGGTTAATAATTAATATGGGAAGGCTTACCCCACTATGGACAGTGCCACTCCTGGCCATTATATCCTGAGGTGTATAAGAAACCATGGTGAACAAGCCAGTTAGTATCCCTCTTCCTCAGTTTCTGCCTCCAGGTTCCTTCCATTGACTTCCTTCCATGATGGACCATAACATAAAAGATAAAATAAATTACCCCCTCCTCAAATTGCTCACAATAGAAAGCAAACTAGGGCACAGTCTATATAGACACGTGTCGGTCTGGAGCGCAGAGCCTGCTTCTTCCCTTCAGAGTGACCAGACCAGGCACTTATGAGTACAGGTGCTGGCCTCAGAGGAATGAAGGTTAGCTGGGCAGGCAGGTTTTGCACTGTCCCTGTCCAGTGGTGAGTGCCTGAAGAGAAAAGCCTCCTCTAACTTGGTTGTCAGTGGAACAGCGCTTTTAGAGTTTCAACCATTGTAGCGACACACTGTCCCAGTGATACAGCAGCTCTTTATAGGGGGTAAAAGACGATATATAAAGGTTGGGGAAGTGGATAGGGGTTTTTGGGTGAGTGTACATCATTGGCTGAGGTGGAGGTGCTGGGAATGCTTCACTTGGACAGAGAGGAATTCCAGGTGCTAGGCTATCTGACTACCTAGAGAATTGCTAGGGTAGGGGCTGCAGGGCTATGTGGGCTGGGGCATGCTGGCCCAGAACAGGGAAGGAGCAATCCTTACTCCCGCAGTCTCAAGATTGAGGTTTTGGGGGTCTCTAGCTCAATGCCCATTTCCCCAGTAGCTCAGTCCACATGCCCCACAAATGTGGTAGCTCTGAGGCTCTTCAGTGTTTGCTGAAAGCCACTTTGTTGAACCAAGATCTAACTCAGAGCGCCACTATGGGAGGTAGGAAGATGGGTCAGTCAGTCAAGTGCTCGCCTTGCAAGCATGAGCACCTGAGGTCCCTCCCCAGAACTCATGTTTAAAAGCCAGGCATGGTGGTAGATTCTTCCAGAGCTGGGGAGGCAGACACAGGAAGATTCCTGCTTCTCACTGGCACATGCCAGCCTTGCTTACTTACTGAGCTCCAGGACAATGTGAGAGGCCATCTTAAAAAACAAATAAATAAAACAAAACTGGGCCTAGAGGATAGTACAAAGCTTAAAAAAACTATATATTGCTATTGTAAGAGCTATGTGTCCAGTTCCCAGAATTTATTCTGAGTGGCTCACAACATTTTTGTAAGTCTAATACCACGGGCATCTGATTCCTCTGGCTTCATGGGCACCTCACACACACTTAAACATACCCACACACAGACACACTGGTATACATAATTTATAATAATAACATAAATAAATCTTTTAAAATGTAAAAATAACACAACGTACACACATATCCCATGCACCCCACATACATAGGAGACTTCATGCACATGGGTATGCACATGCACACACGTACACACACACACACACACACACACACACACACTGGCCCATGGGAAAAATCTCCAATGTTTTCCCAATTTAATTCTACAAAGGGACCTTCCAAGAAGACATGAGACCAGAAAGACTTGAAAGTCATGAGCCAGAGGTAAATTGGTTAGACAAACACAAACACATGAACTACCTCAGGAAGATACCATGATAAAAAACGTGAGCCCAAAATCTAAGAATGTATCAGTAGGGAAAGAGAAGATGAGGACCCACAGATGAACCAGAAGGGACATTAGGAAAACCATATGATGGGGGAAAAACAGAGACAGGAGGATCCCTGGAGCTCCTGCCGATTTAGCCAGGTCTATGAGCTCCTGATTCAATGAGAGATCCTTTCTCAAAAAATAAGATAGAGAGTGATTGAAGAAGCCACTTCTGGCCTCAACACACACATGCACTCATGTAGTATGTACACATATGTGCGTGCACGCATGGGCGCACACACACCCACACATACACATCAGCTGAGAAGAGTGATGCTTGTCATTATTGTGGTTTCTTAAACAGAGAGGAGCAGATATAACAAAATGGCTTCTCTACTGCCCCCCCCCCAGGATTTCGTGATTTTACACTCAGGGATGGCACCACGGCTCAGCAAGGTCAGTAAAACCACAGGATCAGGCTGGGAAGAGGCAATAGGGGAGGGAGGAGGTGGGCACTGAAGAAGGGGCAGCGAACACTAGGGTCCACTTGATGGTAGCTGAGCCTTACTTTTCTTTAAAAGCATCTGAAATTTTTAGACTTTCATCTTCTACCCACGGAACATTTCAACAGCTCACAAGCATCCTAGAGACTACACTTTCCCTTCAGAAAGTATAACACCATTTCCAAGGTCTCGCATGTGCTGGGGTGTCCCAGAGCCCCAACCCAAGTCCACATTTTTTTATGTATACTTTTTTAAATTAGCGACAAAATCAATCATTTCTGACATGATTTGATTTGGCAAAGTAGAACTTCTCAACAAGTGTAATTAGTGTTAAACCTTCAGTGTATCAGAGAAAAATGGTGCTAATGAGGACTGGATGCTATAACGAAGGTCAAAGGTAACAATCCAATTGCAGGTTTTTGCCAAGGGCTGGAAATAAGGCATCTGAATGATCTTCCAAATTGAGAGTTGGGAGAATAAAACCTTGTTAACTGTGAATAAAATGTAGTCCAGGCTGGAAGGGATTTTTATCTTCTCTCTCAACTTTCTCACTTCATGAGTATAGGCTGGAACACATGGCAAGTTTCAGCTTTTTAAGCTATCCAAAATATTAATTTTAAAAACCTCATAAAGGATAATCTACACTTCATAAACTAGGAGAAGTGGGTATTTGGGTCTTATCCAGGGGAGGTACTTTGGTTTGATTCGTATATCCAGTATATTCGTGGAATACCATTGCTCTCCATCAATAAGTCAATAAGTCTAAGCAAAAACAAACACAGGAGAATATACTTTGTCATGTAGCTGTCTCCTCCTGACTGAAACAACCCATCCAGGACTGAGGCTTGTTAAGACTCTGGAAGGAAGCAAACTCACAAATCTCAGGAATTTAATAAAACCCCCAAGTCTCAGGAAGCACCTGAAACTTAACAAGACTCACAGGCTCCTTTTCACGGCTATATAAACAGTAACAACTTGTAAGAAACTGGTCTTTTCTGACAACCTAAGCTGCCTGCAGGTTGCATAGGGAGATCTCGGGGTGCAGCTTTCAGGCATCGTCACCCTTGCTGGGTAGGTTTTGCAATGATGATGCCGCCTTTGAGTCACACACGCACTCTTGTAAGTAACCTTTCACTTATATTCCTGTAAGTTGCCCTAATAAATTCACCAGCTCACTAATCTAGACCTGGATGGAATTGTTTCTTTGGCTTGACAAATCAGTGTCACATCTGGGGTGAGCAGACATTCATGTTTCCCCAGGAAATGTCACACAATAGATTTCTGCCATGGTTCTCAAAGTCACATTTATACTGTCCATTCAGGGAATGGATGATCTACTGAATTGTATTTGTCGCAGCTAAAGTTAAAGGCAGTTAAAAGCAGACAGCTTCAGTCCACGTACTGATATGCCCTGTGCATGACGGAAGGACTTTTTGGCTCATAGTTCCTGCCTACTCAACTCCTTAGCTTGCACCTGTAGTCTGAGCCTTCTAATTCCACATGTGAGCATTAATAAACATTCGCTTCCTTAACCCATTGTTCTCCAAGCCAGAAGGGGTTTTCTTCCCCTACGGTCCCTCAGTCGGCTGTGTGAATGGAACCCTTCTGCAGGAACACTGCATAGGGTGGTCACAGGATCCCAATGACAAGTACTTTTATTGATAGGACCACTCTTCTGCATCAAGGAGCATTTGAACTCTCGCCTTCATGTGAAAAGAAACTTACCTTGTGTGGAAGCTCCAGAAACGTGTGAAGTCTGGTTACTTCCTGACTGTCTGCTTCTTTCATTCTGATGTGTGGAGACTCTATAAGGATGTCATCCTCAGGTGTCATTAACCATAATACGTTTCCTTGTCTGCATCTTATTCAAAACTAAGAACACCACAAAAGTACCAAATATACCTTTTCCCATAATATTATGTTTTTGGTCCAGTCAGTAGGCTATCTAGTTCCAATTCCTTAACTACAACGTCTCCTTATTTATATTACATTCTCAACAATGGCCATGGAGCCATTATGATTAGGTAATGTTAATATGGTAACACAGGAAATATGGCCAGGCTCCCCAGCAAGAAATCAGTTTTCCAATCAAGATGGAGACATGGAGGAAAACTGTCAAGAATGCCCTTTTGATGACCACATGAAATCATTACAATTACATATTCGTGAGCTGAAAAACATGACATCTCAATGGAACACATGTTCTAAGCATTCAAGCCAGAGAGAGAGAGAGAGAGAGAGAGAGAGAGAGAGAGAGAGAAAGACTATGTGTGTGTGTGTGTGTGTGTGTGTGTGTGTGTGTGTGTGTGTGTCAGAGGCTGACTACACAGGTCACTAAAGCATCAGCCAGCATCCCTACAAGAGAATCAGAAGAAAGCAAAATGGTGTGAACCAAATTTAAGGAATTTGTTCATGAAGATTTAGTAATTAAAGTTGGCACTAAACTCAGGGCTCAGCTATAACTAACCATAAGGCTTGGTTTCCTGTAGCCGTTCCAGTACGGCAACTGCCAACACGGTCCCCCCAGACCCTCGTAATTACAAAGGACACTAAGTAGGGGAAAAAAGGAGGCTAATCAGGCTCGGAGAACCATAGATGTGATCAGAGGGGGACCCCCATATTTCCCCAAGCAAGAAGGAAGTGTCTTGCATGCCTTAAAGGACTTTAGAGTGAGGGGAGGAGCAGGGAGGACCTCAGGGTATTGGAAACTGGAATTCAAACAGAAAGGAGAGTGCATCCATACCAGAAGCAACTCAAGCAGGGCTCCAGGGAGCTACGAATAAATACCACTCTAGGAATGCAGGATGAGCACAGGGTAAGGACAAAAAGAGCATCCAGAAGCTTACCCACAGGCAGGTAGAACATGTTTTCCATTAGGCAGAGTCTAAGCCAGTGGCCATGTTAACCAGAATTACCTGTGTTTGTTGTCCCTTACAGATACCAACGAGCAGGGTCAGGCAGTGAATCTTTTAAAACTGCTTTATTTGGAGATCTAGCTAGCTGGGAATACAGTAGAATGACGGCCCCAAAGGTCTGTCTTGCATTTCATCTCCAGCTGATTATATAGGTAGGAGAGGGAGGAGAGGGGGAGAACTCAGACTCATCCACCTGGTCCAGTGACCAGCACATTTCTGAGACTTGTGAGGTCGGTGCCTCTCGCCATCACTCCCTGCACTCTTCCCTCTTCCTCTGGATGTCTGGGATCAAGCACATCTTGAAATGCTGAGTCCAGTTAGTTTCTGCTACTCTCAACCTTGTATTCCTCCAGGGGCCATGTGGGCTGGGAGGGGGGTGAACCCAGAACAAACCAACCATTAACGCTGAGCACGCGCTTAGCTGGTAATAGCATCGTGTGTGCTGATTCTTCATCGTAATGCAGAACACAACTGCGTCTCTGTAATACAGAATCTGGAGCAGCCCTGTTCACCCACCCTGTGCCCTGTCAGTCAGAACCAGCAAGGCACGCTAAGGCAGAGCATCCTGAGGAAAGGCAGCCAGCACTGGGAGGGAGGGGGGGCACCTGGCATTGTGTGGAGCCTCCAGGGGGGTGGATGTAGGGAACTTGGGGCTGGGGTTAAGCAGCTGGAGTTCTTAATTCCACAACCCTTGCCACTGGAGGCAGAAGGCAGCCAGAAGCAAATCAGGCCAGCTTTCAAGGCAAAGGTTTAGCTCAGTCGCTGATGTTTTAACAATACGTCCAACAAATCCTGTGGTGCTGAAGTTATAAACCTGTGGTTCTGTCTCAGTCTCAGAGAACCAAGGTAAAGGTGTAACATTAGTGTGGCTTCTACTTGGCTTTCTATGACCCATTCCTCGTGGCTTTTCTCCAAGCGGGATTTTAATTTCAGTGGGTAAATTTATCTGTTGATGCCCATCTTCTGCTTTAATAATAAAGTAAGAGTAGGGGTGAGGCACAAGACCACCTGTGGTGTTCTGTAAACAAGCATATCAGATTTTTGCTTGCCAAGGCACGTATTTACAGAGGACACTGGTAGTCAGTGCTGGAGCAGCAAAAGTAAACCAAAAAGGACCCTCCTAAAAGAACAAAGTGTTGGGTGAATGTCCCAGAAAGACGTGACATAGGAGATTTGCAGAAGCTAAAGGCATAGGATAGGGCTAGCTAAGCTGGGGCACCTGTGTACCCTTCCTTTGCCTACTATTGGGGTGGGAACTAATGTTAGCTCAGCTAGCTTCCTGTGGGGAACAAAATACCAGATACACAGCTTCCTGCAGGCATTGCTAACAACCAACATGAGGCTCCAGCTGGTGGCTCTCCCAGGTAACAGTATTGCAGACATCTTTGGGTGTGGTCACCCCACCAGGGCTCAGGTGGTCAGGTATAAAGAGCAGCCCAGGGCACATGGCTCTGAAATCGTCACTAATTCACACCTTACACACAATGCCCTTCACTGGCCGTTCTTCTCTGGCTTTGTGTGCAAACACCTGTAGCTTGGGCTTTTTCACTCTACCACAGAGGAGCTAAAGGTAAATGGGAGAGGCTCCCTCCATGACTAATGCTTAGCTGGGCACCTCTGAACCTAGACTGCCAGCTTGGCTTTATGCGCCTATGCTCGGTAGCTCAGATGTTGGCGAGAATCCTGGTAAGCGATCTGTGTGATCCCTGGATACCTGATCAAGCTTCAGCCCTGCCAGGGCAGGAAAGGTTGGCGTCAAGATCAACATGGTGAATTACAGATTAGAGCTTAAGAACACCACTGTCTTCCAGAGTTCGGGTTCCCAGCGCCCACGCTGGTTCACAAGCACCTATAACTCCAGCTTTAAGGAGTCCTGCAGCCTCTTCTGGCCTTCTCAGGCACTGCCCACATGCATCATACACACGTAAAAATAAAAATAAAAAAGAAGTCTTTTTTTTTTAATTAACACATCAAAGAAGGCCAGTTGGAAGAGGACTGGATACCCTTCCTGATGCAGGCTGTGTGTAGCAAACAGACCATGTCTAAGAAAGGCCTGTGACACAAAACACGAGAGAGAAGGTGGCGGCTATGCATATATACAAGGCCATAAACTGCTGATACAGTGCTTTTGAACATATGCCCTTTCCCAGTGCACTAGCCAACTGTGTCCTCAGGAGTGTATTTCTAAAACAAAACAGCAACAACAACAACTCTATTTCTATTACTGTACAAAGCACCTATTAAGTACGTGTGCCTGGTATAATTCTTTGCCCCAAGACACAAGAACCCCAAAATTTCAAAGACTTTTCCAGATTCAGACCCATGTTATGAGCCTGCCTGAGTGCCTCCACTCTATGCTTGCCTTCATAAGAGTCCTCTCACCTTTCACGTCTCCGTCAGTCATTTTCCATCCCCCGCCCCTTTCATCTGTTCCCTGGGTATAAATCCTCAGGTCTTTGCTGTGTTTACAGTTAGCTCAGCCTCTCCTCTCCATTGCAGACATGTCGGCTGGCCTTACCATAGTCTGAATAAAGTCTTTCTTTCCACTTTACTCAGTTCTCTCCTTTTTCCTGCCACATCATTTCCCACCCTTTATATTCGTCCATAAACACGTCCTTTCTTTTTTTTAATCATTTAATTAATTTATTCAGACTACAATTCAATTGTTATCCCATCGCTTGTACCCTCCCGTTCCTCCCTCCCTCTCACTTTCACAACATGTTCCTCCTTTAAGAAAAGTTGTAAGTGGAACTCGGTCTCTTCATCTTCCACTCAAGTAGTAGAACGAGGCTGGGATGGTGGCTAAATAAATAGGGTGATGGCCTTGGAAGCATGGGCACCTGAGTTCAATACCCAAAACCCAGGTGTGGTAGCGCTGAACTGTAATCTAAAGATGGCACGATGAGAAGTAGAGATGGAAGCTCACTGGCCAGCTGGTTCAGCCCACACGATGAAGTTCGGGGTCAGTGGAAGACCCTAGATCAAAGAAAACGTGGAGGGTCCCTAAGGAGGACATCTGAGGTTGCCCCCTGATCACATGCACATATGCACCCATGGACATACATGAACACACAGGGCATGAAGAGCACTGCTCCCTCAGAAGACTCAAATCCCATCCCCAGTGCCGCTCTGGCTGCTCATAACCACCTGTGACCCCAGCTCTAGAGACTCTAATGCCTTCTTCTGGACTCTGTATATGCCTGCACTGGTGTACACACACACACACACACACACACACACACTAAATAAATAAATAAATAAATAAATAAATAAATCTTTAAAAACTAGTCAAATGACCACCATACTTCACAGAGACCCCCCTTCCCCAAATGTTCAGTCTATCTCTTCTGCTGAGGACTTGACGGCTTTGCTGATTAATGCAAGTGGTAGTAACTACCCGAAAATGTCATTTGGAAGTTAAGTGGAAAAGCCAATTGTGCATTATGAATCTGAAATTACTTTCATTGGGACGCTCCGGAATGGAATTATCTAGGCTTCCTTTAATTAATTTGGTAGAGGAGTTTATTGTGTGGAGCTTCGGGGATAATGCGCAGGCTCTGATAAGAAAGGCAAGATGCCTGCCATTTGAGTGCTTAAACTCCTGAGCTTTGTGGTCCAGAGAAGCACCCCACACATACCCTGTTTGGTTACCTGGCAACTCACAAGTAAGCTCCATTGAGGTGCCAGGAGACAGGAAAGGCCCGGGATGGCTGCTTCCTTCCTGTCTGTCACATGTATGTGAGACTACTGTGCAGGTACATTGACTGTGAATGCTGATGGGCTTGGCCAGCCTACCAAAGGAGTTGGAAATTTCAGCAAAGCAACTGAATAAACAAAGGAATTCAATAATACAAAAGAGTCTCAAACATGTGAAAACATCACTCTTAATGGGGAAGAATCTACACACTTGGGATTAGAAAACCCATCTCTTTCTTTAAAATTAACTTTTTTTTAACCTCATAGCAGAGGCAATGAGTCACTGACACACCTGGCTCGGCTTCTGTGCTTCATGGGCCTGCCCTGTGTGCAGCACACTGGCACAACACTTAGTGTTGGGGCAGGGCATCTCCATCCAAACTGCAGCACTCAGCCCGTGCTCTTCAAAGATATTTTGTAGTCATCAAGAATTTCCCTCCAGTGTGAGATGGCTCAGTGGGAAAGCACGTTTACTGTACAAGCATGTAGAACAAATCTCCCAAACCCACATGAAAATGTCAGGCGTAGCCTTGCATCCATAACTTAGCACTATGAGCCTTGTCTCAAGGTGGAAAGAGAGAGAGAGTGCCAGAACAAGATACTTGGTGGCCTCCTTTGGCTTCTACACGTGTACATAGGTATATATACCTGCACACATAGGTGCACATACACCTCACAACATACTCTCTCTACTATTAGAAATTTAAAATAATACTTCTAAGAATAGTTAAGCTTTGCTTCAGAAATGACTTTTTGCAACATTTTAATCAAGTTGATACATGTTCTGTTTTGCACGTGGCAAGGAAAATTCCTGGAAGGCAGCAGAGCAGTCAAAGGCTGACTGATTAGAAGTACAGTGGCATGGAGATGTAGGAATGTTGCAAGTCCAGAGTCAAATCAGCTCAGGGTATATTTAGTACCCACTAATAGATGTTTATTGCCTTCTTCTGTACTTAACCTAACATCTTTTTGTGACCCTTAGAGAAATCCTTTGAGCTATATCAATAGACCCCTAATTCCCATCAACTGAAAGGGCTAGCAATGCTAGCGGATAGCACCCGAGGCCTTTAGCAGAGTTTTTTCAACTTTGCTGTTACCACCTACCTGATGCTTCCACCAATGCATTTGAGAAGTGTGTTGCTTTATGACTTTCTTTGTTACTAACTATAAAAGGCTCATGAAACTGCTAAATCATTGGGACACGGCATTTGAGGTAACCTAACTCTGTATCCCTGAGCCATGGTCACTCATTCTTGGCTCCAGAATAAGCCATCCCATTTGCTCCATTGAGGCGAGAGCTGTTTCTTGTGCAGACAATATATTACTTCTGATTTTGACATCAAAATATTAAAATTTCTACAAATGAAATTCAACTAGAATTCCGAGCCGAGTTTGTCGTAAATGGAAATCTTTGCAGAGGCTGCATCTGTGAGAACATTCTAGTCAGAGGCTTTACAAGGTTACAGTTGGCACCAACACTTTCCAATGAAGGCTGGTGTGGACAGCCAAGCACATCATAAGGGACCCTTCAGAGCCTGATGTGACGGCAAAGGATGACAAAGGCCTGAAGTCAGAGCTACTCCAAAGCTTAGACAGAGAGATTGAAAGTTTGCTGCCAGCCTGGACAATTTAGCCAGATCCTATCTAGAAATAAGCCACAAAAAGGCCTAGGGGGATCACTTGTCTAGCATGCTTAAGGCCCCACTACTATGCATAAAAATGAAAGTTTTGAAAAAAGCATTTTGAGGGACTGGCAAGATGGCTCAGCAGGTAATCATGTTTGCCACTAGGCCTGATGGCTTGGTTTCAATCCCCAGGACCTACATGGTAGAAAAAGAGAACCAGCTCCAGCAAGTTGTACTCTTACCTCTGTGTGTGTGTGTGTGTGTGTTTGTGTGTTTGTGTGTGTGTGTGTGTGTGTTAGCAAATATCTTGTTAACCTTGGGGCATGTATGGAGTCCAGACGGGGGCTTGGAGGATCGACCCCAGAGCCCTTCCTCCTGCCCTCCCCTTCCATCTTTGTGAGAGAAGGGCCATGCACACAGCCAGAACAGATCAGCCTAAGCCCTAGAGTGGGAGACTCTTAGGGTGAGCCAGGCCACTGTGCAAAGCCATCCCATTCCGGGTGAGCTGTGACGATGCCTGTAAACGGCACTTTGGTCTCCAGAACTATAATAACCTGTTTCTCCAGATTCTTGTCTCCTCACCTTAAGCTCTAGAAATGGCCGGCCTCGAGAGATGTTTTTCCATCATTGGCATTCTTCAGTCTACCGCTTCCTGCTTAACCCTAGCAATATCCAAACAGGGTCCAAACAAGGAAGCTTTCAAACTCCTTCCTACCCATTCTATTCTGCCCCGTAACTGCCCTAGTGGGCAGGCACCTACTCTTACACCTACTCTTATACCTTTCTCCCCCCCCCCCAAAAAAAAGGTCTATACTACTTACTGGATTTGGAGAGACGGCTCAGTGATTAAAAACACTAGCTGCTCTTCCAGAGGAACTGGGTTCAAATCCCAGCTCCCATATTGTGGGTCACGGTTATCTGTACTCTAGTTCCAGAGGATCTAGCACCCCCTTCTGGCTTCTTCAGGCACTGCATGCATGTAACGTGCAAACACACATAAAATAAAAATAGTTTTAAAATATCTGTACTGTGATAGACTTGGTGTGTCTCTTCTCTATCTTTTCTCCCTGCTGACCTTACAGAGGGCAGAATATGCCTCTCAATAGAGCTGAGTATGTTGAGAAACTGTAGCTTCAGAAGTAACTGATGACAGATTAGGAGTTACCCATTTTTAAGAAAAAGTGCAATCTTCTGAGTCAGTCTCCACCTGTAAAAGTGTATGCCTTCTGCATCAAGAATCAAGTGGATACTTCAGAATCACAGTGCAAGTAACTGCGAGGTTCTCATGGGTAGAGATGACTGAAGGATGTACACAGAAAACCCCTGCCTCTTTTTTTTTTTTTCCTGTCCTCTTCCTAGACTATTCCTGTTACCACACCTGTCTTTGTTTCTGCAGACAAGTTTTGAAGCCCTAAGTTACCTTTGAGGTAGACCTCTTGCCAATCAAGTGAAGCTGTAACTTCTGCTCCCAGCAACCACACACACACACACACACACACACACACACACACACACACCCTCTCTAAGTCTTCTCTCAGTATCTACTAGGGATTGGTTACCTTGGTTCCAGGACACCCTTTAAGATGGTTTATAATTTTTCCAGTTACCCATGGATTTTAAATAAATTCTAGAGGACTTAGGATATCTAGCACAATGCAAATGCCATTTAAGTACGTGTTATATGTATTGTTTCAGGGATAAAGGCATCAGGGAGAGTCTGCACTCATGATGGTCATTGGCTTGATTTGGTTTGGAACCAACTCTGAGAGAGAGGCCTGTGGGTGGGCCTGCGAGGGCACTTTGGGAAGGAGTGGTTACTGGGGGGCAGGGGCAGCTCCCTTGCAGCAGGCAGCACTCTTCAGTAGCAGCTGAGATATAAAGGAGTCTGGGGAAGAGACTTGTGCTTTCCTCCTGCCTTTGCTCCTCTCAAGTGAGTGCCTGTTCCCTTCCCCTGTGGGGGATCTCAGCCTCTTTCACTTAACAACTTGGACTGAAGGCCATCTGCACTCCAGGAGCCCTCCAGGCCTTTGGCACCAGATTGGGACTGCTGAGCCACCCAGCCTTGCAGACTGAGCAGCTCCTGGGTTCTCAGCTTCTCCACCATGAGATAGCGAGTGCTGGGCTACTCAACCCCTGTAAGCCTAATGGATTCCCTTTGTAATATATATTCAGTCCTTTGGCTGGGTTTCTCTAGAGGTCCCTGGATAACACGGTACAGGTTGAGAATTGATTCAACCCCATTTTCCCGGAATGTTTCCTAGCATAGGTCGTTGGCTTCGCAGAAGCAGAACACAGAGATGAAATACAAGTGCCCTCGTTTCTCTGGGTGTCTGTCTCCCTTATGCTTTAAGACAGGCAAGCTAGTAAACATCTGTTTGTCGGTCTCTTGTTAATCTGTCTTTTGTTGGGGCGATTTGTCTAAGTAAGAGCTCAGAGCAGGAGATGAAAAATTATCCTCTGCGGTTCCAAACCATTGAGCCAGTCCAGGGATTTTCAAGCTTTCCTGTAAGGAGCAGCTAGAGAATAGCTTAAGCCTTGCAGACCAAGAGACAAAATTGAGACTATTATGTGGGTACTGATGTGCCAATTTGAAACGTAACCATTCACAAATGTAAAAAAAAAAAATCATTCTTAATTGATGGACCATACAAAGTAGATGGAACAAAAAAGACAAATACTGTATAATTCCCTTTATATGAGATATGCCCAATAGTCAGAGAGACACAGAGAGGGAGAAAAAATAGAATTGTCATTGCAGGGAGCTGAGAGCCGAGGGAGGTAGGGAATTATTGTCTAATGTCTACAAAGGCTCAGTGTACAAGATGAAAGCAGTTCTGGAGACGGGTGGTGACGATGGCTTCACAACAGTGGCAGCAAGTGTGCTGCACCCTTGGACACTGTCGGGATGGTAAGCGTTATGGCATGTGTATTTTAAAACATTTTAAGAATAAGAGTAGATCCTGCTCAAACTATGGCACCAGCCAAGGACAATACATGCAGTAAACTTCAAACCCCTACCCAGATCTAGCCAATGGACAGGACATTCTCCACAGTTGAGTGGAGAGTGGGGTCTGACTTTCACACAAACTCTGGTGCCCCATATTTGACCACGTCCCCTGAATGGGGAGACCTGGTGGCACTCAGAGGAAGGATAGCAGGCTACCAAGAAGAGACTTGATACCCTATGAGCATATACAGGGGAGGAGGTCCCCCTCAGTCACAGTCATAGGGGAGGGAAGTAAGGGGAAGATGGGAGGGAGGGGGGAATGGGAGAATACAAGGGATGAGATAACCATTGAGATGTAATATGAATAAATCAATAAAATTTTTAAAAGAATAAGAATAGAAGGTCATATTGTGGCTGACAGTAAGTAGTCCCTCTCAGAAATTGAAACCCATATGTGTTTGCAAAAATTATGAAGGAAGAGGCTGGGAAGATGGTTCAGTAGGTAAAGCACACTCTGAACAGGTGTGGGCACTCACTCAAAACCCACTTAAAAATCTAAGTGTGGTGGCACACGCCTGTAATCCCAGTACTAGGGAGGCAGAAGCAGGAAGATCTCTGGAGCTTGCTGGCCAAGGAATAAGAAACACTGTCTCAAAAAGGAGGAAGAGGAGGAGGGGGAGGAAGAAGATGTAGAAAAACTGAGCACTGTGGTGCACATTTTTAATCCCAGTGCTTGGGAGGCAGAGGCATGTGGGTTGCCATGTCTTCCAGACCTGGTTTACACAGTGAGTTCCAGGTCAGCTAGGATTATATGGTGAGACTGTGTCTCAAAAGAGAAAGTAAAAAAAAAAAAAGATTGATTGAAGAAGCCACCTTATATCAAATTCTGGTTTCCACATGAATGTGCATACATACACACACACACACACACACACACACACACACACACACACACACACACACACACACACACACTGAAGAATCTGGGTATTCTAACTAAAAATGGAAGAATCAGAATGAAAAATAAAATAAGTCGTTCATTTGTCTCTACTCAAAAAAAAAAAAAAATACTTAAGCACTGTATTTCCCTAGATCAGAGTCACTTTTTAAAAAGGGACCCTGTTGACTCGTGAATGCATGGCTCTCCTGCAGCCCACTCTAGCCCTCTCTTTTTTTCTCACCTCCACCTTCCTTCTTCCTCTCTCTCAGTAGCTTCTCGTCATTTTACTGTTCTCTCCCCTTGTCCTTGATCTTCCCTTTTCTTGGGACATAAGAGTTTTCCACAGAGGAGTACCCATCCTTTGTGCCAAGGTGCCAAGGATAATGCTAGCTCAAATCAAATGCTCAGCCTGGATGTTATTCATTTTGATGCCCTTTAAAACATATTCATGTCATCTTTTCTGTTAGTGTCAGCAACAGCAGGCTACAAACAAAGCGGACCTTTGTGGACAACTCCATTTTTACAAGGTACTATATTATCTGCTTAATGTGTGTGTCTAATTCTTTAGCTTTTAAAATCTTTAGGTGTCTGTGTGTGTGTGTGTGTGTGTGTGTGTCTGTGTGTGTGTCTGTGTGTCTATGTGTCCATGTCAGGTGACTCATGACTGCCTGTAACTCCAGCATCCGGAGGATCTGACACCGTTCTCTGGCATCTGCAGGCACCCACACACGTAATTCAAAATAAAACAAATCGTTTTTTTTTTAAACAAAAATTCCCCCTAAGCTTCATATTTACATGAAGTTGTAGTAACAGTGCTGATGGAACAGACTCAGGCTACCCACTAATGTTATGAATTCCGAGAAGGACTTTTGGGCTAACCCTAACCCTGAAACTTCTCCCTTCCTTTCTATGTCGCCTCCCCATTTCCTCTCTGCTTCCCAACAAATGCTTTGGAACCTGTCTATGATGGTCTGCATTTTGTCTTGGGGGTAGTGGCCACTACAACTCTCACCACAGTCTGTGTTCTCTTCAGACAGACAATCAAAAACTGTTCCTTTACTGGCTTGATAAGAAAACGTATGATGGCAAGATGGCTTAGCACCTGCCATGGAAGCCTAGGGGCTTGAATTCTATACCCAGAACCCATATAAAAGGGCTGCCAGATGTGGTGGCACACATCTGTGGTCCCAGCACTCCTACAGAAAGGCAGGAGAGTTGGTGAGAGGCGTATGGGCTAGCATGGAGTACACAGTGTGGTGGACACAAGAGAGATCGCACCTCAAAAACAAGGTGGAAGAAGAGACATGACTCCTATGAGCTGTCCTTTGACCTCTACATGGGTGCCATGGCACACACACACACACACACACACACACACACACATCTGCCCATCACACACACACACACACACAAACACACACACATTTGCCCATACACACTCACACAAAGACACATGCAAAATATTGATACATTTTATTTTTAAAAGAAGAGGAAAAAAACCTCTACTGTTACAGCAAGAGTCAGTGAGTGAAATTGTTTCCCAGTTTGGTGTTCCTGTCTAAAGAGCACTGCCTTTCTTTGGACCAAAACAAGTAACAATAACAACAGCAGCAACTTGGCTGCTCCCTCTGGGCTACTGGGGTGGGGGTGGAGACTGGGGTGATGGCAGTGGGAGGATATGAGAAGGCGCAAACCTGTATTCGTCTGAACCGTACTGAGTCAGGGGAGACCTTTTGTGTTCACGAGAAGACACTGGGCCTCATAGTGTCACCAAGATCACCTGCAAGATATTTTTGTAGCTGGAAGACTTAAATTGAAGGAAAAAGGAAATGAGGCGCCTTTATCAGAAACTGCACAGTCAAAACTGGGAGGAGACACAGAAGAAAACTATGTTAATAACAGGAGGCGTGCTGTGAGGGTTTTCTCTGCACGCAACAACCCTTGCCCTTTCTGTATTGACCATTTTCTCTCCTCACAGCGCCAGGAGATGAAGTCTTGCTAGCCTCATTTTATGTTGAGAAAACTTACATGAGGCAACATGATCAAAGACAGACAGATAACATCCGGGCAGTGATCAGACCCTCAGAGGCTCTGCTGTTTTAACTACACCTCCCCACCCCTACACCCCCCACACCCTACACCCCCCACACCCTACACCCCCCCATGCCTACTCCCACCCCCCTCCATAAAAACTGCTGGTGTTATCCAAAGAAAGAGCTGCTGGGCTTGGAAACTGGCTGTGCTGGAAGTGCCTTCCTCGCTCACTTGAAACCTTAGGCTGGAGCCCCGTCACTTCACACCCCACACTGGGCATGGCAGTGCCCACCTATGATCCCAGAACTCCTGAAATAGAAGCAGGAGGCTGAGGACATGAAGGTGAACCAGGCTATACGATGAGTTTGCTATAGGTTAGGAGTTAGGCAGGTGTGTAGCCTAGCTGACTTTAAAATCACAATGTACCTTAAACGTCTGATTTACCTGCCTCTACCTCCCAAGCGCTGACATTACAAGCATGTGCCACACCATGCCTGGCTTATGCAGTGTTGGGGACAGAACCCAGAGTTTCACACATTCTAGGCGAGTGCTCTACCAACTGAGCTATGCCTCAAGCCCTCAGGTGGTACCTTCGGAAGAGAGTCAACCCGAGCTGGAGCTGTCAGGGCACACACTTCCAAGGCCAAGCTTTCTGGGACACCTGACAGTCACCCATGCCAGAAACAGCCAAGCAATGTGGTGTCCTGGCCTTCTCACTCTTTGTAGCTTCTGTCAGGTTTCAGCTTCTACAACAGACTCCGAGAGACTTCTTCCACCCCACCAGCAAGGATGTGAACATAAGCTGAGTTTAAAGAGAAAGGGGGAAAAGCCGAGAGCACAGGGGTGAATAAAAGGAACTGGGAACATGGCTCAGTGCGGAGAGCATTTGCTAAGCAAGCATGAGAGCCCGAACTCAGACCCCTAGAGCCCACACATGGTAGGTAGCATATGTGTCTAGTCCTTGTGCTCCTGTGAGGAGCTTGGAAGCAGAGACAGGCGAAACTCCAGAATCTTGTGGGCCAGCTAGCCTGGTGTGTCAGAGGTGACCAAGACACCCTGCCTCAGAAAAGTGGAAGGTGAGGGCTGACGCCTGAGGTGGTCTTTCAGCCTCCACATACATCATGTTACATGCACTCTCACATGCATGTACATAAACATGTTATGATCAGAGATGATAAATAAGTAAACAAAGGGGGAAGAACCCAGAGATTTCATAGTTTTCTATCTCTAACTGGCATGAAAATTAAGATCCTATTTCTTATCTGGTGGATCAGAGTCGCAGCTGCCCTCCTGTCTGTATATTCTTTCACCAGAGTAACGGGTAGAATGGGAGGGAGCGGCTGCCCAGCTGGCAGACTCCACCACAGTGCCTGGAGAAGGGAGCTGTGCCCAGATGGCTCTGGGTGTGGACTCAGCCCAGCCAACGTGCTGAGAAGCACTGCCAAGGGGCCCTGCCGTGGCTCCCAGCAGCCTCTTGCCTGAACCGGGCACTGGAGCCACTTAGCTCTCTATCACATGGTCCATCAATCATGAACTTGGGGGAAAAAAAAAGAACTTTTCAGTGCTGGGCTTTATTATCAAGTCTTAATGAAAACATATGAGTTTCACAGACTAGTCTGAAAAGTGCAGAGTGCCTGAATGCAAAGTAGTGAGATGTGGGATGAGGTGCAAGAGGCAAAGTGACTACCTGATTAGAGCCAGGAGCAGAGTGAGAACAGAGGCCGCAGAGTGAGGCCCTGCCTGAAGGAGAGGGGAGGGAAGGAGAGAGAGTGGGAGGGAGGGAGAGAGCAGGGAGAACGGTGGCAAGACAGAAAGGGATTGGTTCTGTGGAAGCCAGATTTAAATTCAAAAGCTAAGCTGTTTTTGAAATATTTTTGTATGCATGCCTGCACACATTCATATGGGGGCAGGGGCACAAAACCACCAGAGGAGAGCATCAGAGCCCTGGGGCTGGAGTTACAGGAATTTGTGAGCTGCCTGAGTGGGTGCTGGGAATAGAACTTGGGCCCTTTAAAAAGAGAAGAGTCAAGCATTCCTAACTTCTGAGCCATCTCTCCAGCCCCATATTAAACAAATGGCAGCAGCTGATAGAAACATACACTAAAGAAGAAAGGAGCGCATTCTGCACAGGAATTCAAAAATATGTGTGATTCTTAGGCACCCCAAATGTCCTCTTAGCTGAATCTGGTGGCATGCTTGTAATGCGGCTTTCTCCACCTGCTGGGCCTGACTGTCTCTGTCTTTTCACTTACTCCAGCCATTTAGTTACAATCACTCTTTTCTTTGTCAGGTAGAGTCCAATATTTTCTGTAATATATCATTATTTATTAGGCATTGAAACTGTCTTTTAAGGTCTATGAGTGGCTTTATTAGGACAGTCACTGTCATTTTTCGTGCTCTGGTAGTAAAGTAGCTCACATTCTGAGTGGTTTTCTCTTAACTTTAATTTCTCCATTACCCTATTGTTTTTAGTGTGTGAGTCTGTAGAATATAAGGGTTTTTTTCTGGGGTATTTTCTTCATGTTGTATTAGAAATTCTTGGGGAAACTTCCAGGGAAATTTTTTATGTCGTAATAAAAATTCTGAGCCAACTCGGTTTTATATAACATCTCATTTAAATCTAAATAGTTGAATAAAAAATGCTTGTTGAACGAAATTATTTTTCAGATGTATGGCAGTCTTTAACTCTGGTAGAACTCTGAGATGGTCCCTGAACACATGACACTGACATCAATTCACCACAGAGAGGGAACCAACAACAGACCAAAGTTGCTGTCACACCGAACTTGATCTCTTAGTTTCTTTTCTATGACTGCGATTAAGACACCATGACCAAGACAACTCATATAAGAAAGTATTTCACTGAGCTTTTGGTTTCGGTGGGTTAGGATACATGGTGGTGGAGCTAGGAATTGCAGCAGGAACATCTGTAAACTTAAATCTAAATCCTCGTGCAGAAGACGGGTAAGAAGTTCACTGGAAACGACCCATGTCTTTTGAAATATTAAAGCCTGTACACAACAAGGCAATACCTCTCAATCCTTCCTAAAGATTTCTACCAACAGAGGACCAAGTGCTCAAACATACAGCCTAAGGGGTCCATCATTTGCATCCAAACCACCACACTTGGCAAACCAATTAGTTTGTTGGAGTTACTTACAAGAGTACGGTTCAGAGGCTACTCACAGGGATGTAAATAATTCATCAAAGTTGCATCCCTGTAGATCTCTGCATGATTTGCAGTCAGTGCAGCAGGTCAGACAATCGCCTTCAGGCAGCTCTGTCTTCTCCCCAACACCTGTTAATTGCGTCCACCATCTTGAGAGGGGTCCTATGTGTCTTGTTCGTTTCAGGAACTTCTTGAGACTTGTGAGTTGTTTACTTCCCGTGACTCGTGAGCCTCCACTTCCCTCCAGGAGAAAACGTTTCCATGAAGAAGAAATAGCTATACAACAGCATATAAGTCCTGTGTCACCTCCTTTTCTAGCATGTGGACAGGGCTGGTGGAAATGCTAGATCCCATTACCTTGATAAAGGCAAGGAGATTGGACAGGGGGTGGTTACAACCTCAGGTGTTCTTCCTTCAGAGCTGTTGACTTGATATTTGAGGCAGAGTCTCTCTCCGACCTGGAACTCATTGTGTAGGTTGGCTGTTGATGCGGTAGAATATTTAGACAAAAGTAACTTAAGTGAAGAAAAAGAGTGTTCTGTCTCACAGTTCCAGGTTATGGCCCATCACTGTGGGGAAGCCAAGGCGGCAGGAACTTGAAACAGATGGTTATGTCACATCCACAGTCCAGAGCAGGGAGCTATGACATACCTCACGCTTGCGAGTCCTCAACTCTCTTTCTTCACTCTTAGAGCAAGATCTCCTTGTTAGGGAATGGCGCCAGCCACAGTGGGCAGGCATTCTAGTTTGGTTTTGTCTCTGTGAAAAAACATGGACCAAACCCTGGGTAGAAGGAGGGTTTAATTCATCTTAGAGGTGCATCATCAGCTACCTTATACAGCCTAGGCCAACCTGCCCTGGCATGGCACTGAACCCAGTGTACCAGCTCCTTCTATATCTGCACAATTTTCATAACTACTCTTCTATTGCTGTGACAAAACGTGACCAAGGCAACTTATAAAAGACAGCATTTAATGGGGCCTTACAGTTTCAGAGGCAGTACCAGATCTCTCTCTCTCTCTCTCTCTCTCTCTCTCTCTCTCTCTCTCTCTCTCTCTCTTCCTCTCCCTCTCCCTCTCCCTCTCTCTCTCTCTGTCTCTCTCTGTCTCTGTCTCTCTCTGTCTCTGTCTGTCTGTCTCTCTCTGTCTCTCTCTCTCTGTCTCTCTCTGTCTCTGTCTCTCTCTGTCTGTCTGTCTGTCTCTCTCTGTCTGTCTGTCTCTCTCTCTCTCTCTCTCTCTCTCTCTCTCTCTCTCTCTCTCTCTCTCTCTCTCTCTCTCACACACACACACACACACACACACACACACACACACACACACGTCTTCCAGCTACTGCATTAACCAGATGCTGAACACTGTTGAAAGAGATAGATCTCTGTGACAGCTGATATCGGTGGACCTTGGAAGGTTCCAGAACTACCTAATTGACAAACTCCTGGCCATGACTATGAGGTAGTTTCTACAGGAGCTTAACTGAAGTGGGAAGACCCACCCCAAATCAGTGTGTGGCACCATTCCATTAGGTGGGGCTCTGTATCAAAGAAAACGGTGGGAGAAAGTGTGCTGAGCACCCCCTTTTGTCTCTCTTTCCTGACTGTGGACACAATCCGGCCAACTACCTTAAATCTCTGCCACCACATCTTCCCCATCATGGACGACTGTATCATGGGATTATGATCTAAAAGGAGCCTTTCCTTCCTTAAGTACTTGTCATGGCAATGAAAGAAGCAATGAGTGCCATCTTCAAAACAAAACCTGCTGTCCATCCTCGATTGTTTGACATGTCACTCTTCTAGGAAACATCCTGGGAATAGTGTAATCTGCATTCATCATAGTTTTCGTTTCTGTTTAGAACAGTAACCAGGAGGGAGAGATTTTAGTAATTAAAAAAGAACCTGAGGGCTAGAGAGATGGCTCAGTGGAAGAGAGATGGAAGAGCATTGTCCTCTCTTCCAGAGGTCTTGAGTTCACTTCCCAGCAACCACATGGTGGCTCACACCATTTATGTTGAAATCTGATGCCCTCTTCTGGTGTGCAAGTGCATATGCAGATAGAGCACTCATACAAAAAATAAATAAATAAATCTTTATGCTGGGTGTGGTAGCGCACGCCTTTAATCCCAGCATTCTGGCGGCGGAGGCACGCAGACTGCTGTGAGTTCAAGGCCAACCTGGTCTACAAAGTTAAGTTCAGGACAGCCAAGGCTACACAGAGAAACCTTGTCTTGATCAAAACAACAACAACAACAAAGACCTTGAAAGTCTAAGTGAATTTAATCAGCAAAAACTAACTTTGGGAGGAGTCATGAGTGATGACTAAGCAGTTGAGAATGTGTATTGTTTAGCCAGAGAACTTGAATTCAGTTCCCAGAATCCATGCTGCAAGGTTCACAACCTCCTGTAACTCCAGCTCCAATAACTCAATACCCATAGGCAACTGCACTCCACCCACGTATTCATATACAACCATACATGGATATACATAATGAAAAATCTTTTTAAATTGACATTTGCTGCACAGAGTATATTTACAAAGGTGGGACAGCAGACATGAATTTTGGGGGAAGATTTTTCTAATAACAAATAATTGCAATCGTTTCAGCATGATTGATCTGTCTTTGAGAAATGCACCCAACTGGAAGGATCACACTTAGAAGTGAACAGTGACATCCCCACAGCTCACCCCATAATATCAGCAGGAAAGGCAGAATCCTGTATTCTTGGGAGCTTCAGAATAGCACACTGAACTAGGGACCATTCCACATGTCGAAATAAAAAGAAGGTAATTACCCAAATAATTTCACCTTTTTTTTTTCTTTCCAAACCTCTCAACTGAAATAACCAGATAATTACAAATGGCTTATTTTGTATTCCAAGAGCATTTCAGGTCCTGTTTGAATTATTCATATGAATTCTTCTATTGTTCATTTTGACTTTCTCGCATGGAACTATTCCAAGGCTAAGGAGAAAGTGTGTTGTCAATGACATCTGGACCCTGGACGGAGGCCCTGGAGTTACCGGAAAACATCAGCCAATCAGACAGCTGGCAACATCTTCATTTACTGACCAGGCAGATTAAATACAATCCTTGCTGGCCCTGCAGGGACATTGCTTTTTAGATCCTGATGGAGAACTTACTGAGATCCTGTGGGATACCCGCGTCCAGCACTTTGCTGCATGCAGGGCAATAATTATGCTCAATTACAGCCTAGCATGTGGTTTCTGGCATATAAAAATCTCCCTGCAGTAAACCAATCTTGAAGGCAAAGAGGAGCCTGTTTTGGACCTCTTCCATGCTGCTAAATATCTTTCCCTAATTCAGTCTCCAGAGGGCTTCCAACATCTCAGATCTCTCGCCCGCTGCCACAAACCCCCATGTTAGATGATAGCATCGATATTTCCAGGGAACTTTGAGACCCAACCTGATACAGAGATGAGTGAAAGACTCCTCCTGCCCTGTCTCACAGAAACAGAGCCCTGTGGAGATAACGCAGGGAGAGTGTCAACCGAAAGCCAGACTCAGAGGTGACCTTACAGAAACAGCCCTCTCCCACGTGGGGGCAGATGCATTTTTGAAAGGATTCAGCCAAGCCTACCTGTTTGTTCTCTTGTGTGCATACGCCCAGCAGCTATTTCAAAAGAATAGATGAGGCCAAGCCTGGCATATGAAAGAAACAGAGAGCAAGGTGGGAGGTGCAGAGGTGTGGGCTACCAGCTCAAAAGAGGCATCCGGGTGAGATTTTGTCATCCTCTGACACATAGGATGGACTGAAAAGATGGAGGGCTGAAATGAATTTTAGGAACTTGATCTTGCTTAGGAATCTGATCTTGTATTGGGAATGTCACAAATGCACTGGCTTATTTTGATTACATTGTTTAAAACATATGCAGGCATATCGCAAGGATTCTAATTTAGATTATCTAGGAATTTCACCCTAACATAATGCCTTAGTTACACTCTCATCACAGTGATAAAATAACCTCACCAAGCAACTTAAAGGTAGAAAGTGTTTGTCATGGCTCACAAGTCAAAGCCACAGGCCATCTTCTCAAGAAAGTCAAGGCAGCAGGAACTTGAAGCAGCAGGTCACATTGTATTCACAGTCAGGAACTAATTCACAGAGAACCATGAATTAATGTGTGCTACTTAGATCCCTTTCTCTACTTGTACAGTTCTGGACCCAAGCTGTTGACTGGTGTTACCCACAGTGAGTGAGTGGATCTTACCATTTCTATTAACACAATCAAGATAATCCCACACAGCCATGCCCAAAGATCCACCTCGTACATGATTCTAGATTCTTTCAAGTTGACAATTAACAAGAAAGCAAGATGCAATAGAATCTAGACTGGAGGGAGAAGAAGGGGAGTATGCTGGCTAAGGAACTGGACTCCAGTAATTACAGCGATGACTAGTAATACACAATGAAATAGCTATGAATGTCTGTAATAAAAGTCTCTATAAAATGGGCACAAATGAAAGTAATACATTGATTATCCAACTAACCAGAATAGTCTATAAAATGTTCTATAGCACACAATAGCCCTACTGTAAATGTTAAATAAAATTAATGTCAATTTTAAGTATTAAACATTTTATATGCTTATGAAGAATTAAGAAGCAACTGGAGAAAGAACTGAGATAGCTCAAGATAAGTGAAAAGGGCTCTAGCTTGGATTTTTCAAAATATACTTTTTTTTTTCTTCTAGAAATCATCCCACAGCAAACAGAAACCTTCCAAGACCTCCAAAGGTGGGTACCTCTGAGTTCGAGTTCCATAGATCACCATTGGGTGACCCATATCTAATGTGAAAATGTCTGTATTCCTGAAATTAATCTACAGATTCAATGCAATCTCCCAGACAATTCCAACAGAATTTTTCCAAGAACTAGAAAACTAATCTCCAGTATCACATGGAAGCCCAAATATCATGAATAACTTAAGCAAAGAGCAGCAATGAGGCTAGCACAATAACTGGCCTCAAACTATACTACAGGGCTATAGTAACAAAAACAGAATTGTATTATCACAAGACAGTCATGAATGCCAATGGAGTGGAATAGAGGTTCAAAGATAAGCCCACACAGCTGCCAAAAACATACAGAAGAAAAGACCATTTCTTTTACAATGGTGCTAGGATATCACAATGAACTTTAAATTCTTATCTCTATATCTGTAGATTAATGCAGCTCTGGGGTATGAGACAAAGATTTAAGAGGACAAAGTAGTATCTCTGGACATAAGAGTCCAAAGACTCGCATACACTCATGAACTCACAGAAGTTGGGATTGCCTGCACAGTAGTTATAAAAAGTCCATCCAGATTCTAACATGATGGTGTGTGCTCAAGTCAATCACTGCTGGAAGACAAGGAGTCAGTTTTCTTTAAGGGTGTAGCCACTAATAAGCTAACCATGCTTCTGTGGATGGTCCTATTCCCATGAGCATATGGGTAGCACAAATTGAACTTTCAGAGTTATTTTAAGAAATAAGACATAAAGTTAGGGGTGGAAGTGAGCAGGGAACTGATCTGGAAGGAGCAGAAGTGAACATGATCAAATACATTGTCTGCATGCATGGAGTTCTCAAAGACTTATGAAAATGTTATTTTAAACAGTGAAAAACAATTATCTAAGTAATGCTGGGAACACTGGATTTCCACATGTAGAAGAATGAAACTTTTTCACAGAAACAGAACAAACAGATCAAGGACATTAATGTAAGAGCTAGAACTCAACACTCCGAGGAGGAAATATAGGTAAGACAGCTATGTGCAAGGGAGGGTATTTCAATACCAAAGGAAATAAAACAAGAGAGTTGGCGAATGGGGTGACATAAAATTAAAAACTTCTGCACATCACAGGAAACATCACCAACACAAAGAGAAAGCCTGAAGACTAGAAGAAAATATTTGATAACTACACACCAGACAGGGAATTAGTATACAGTATGTATAAAGAACTGTAAAATGTAAACACCAAAAACACCACAAATCATCCAGTCAGTAAATGAGCTGAATAAATTGTTCTGAAAAGAAGAAATATGATTGATTAATAAATATTTGAAAAAGTATCCAACATCTTTTGCTACGGGAAAATGCAAATTAAAACTGCTTCAGAACTCTGTCTCAGCCCAATCAAAATAGCTCCCATCAAGAAAACCAGTGTTGGTGAGGATACGGAGAAAGAGGAACCTTGACTCGCTGCTCGTGATGAAGAATGTAAACTTCTTCAGCCTCTGTGAAAATTGTATGTTCATTCCTCAACACAACTAAAGTAAAAACACCACACGATCCAGCTATAACACTCCTGAATGTATTCCCAAGGGACGTTAAGTCACTGCATTTATCCAGGAAATGAAACTAATCCAGATGTTGTCAACAGACAAGTGGATAAGGAAAATGTGGCACATATACACAATGGCGTTTTATACAACTGTGAAAACAGGAAATCATAGCAGCTGCAGACCATGAATTCTACTGGGAATCATTCTACTGGGAATCACTACATTAAGTGAATTAGAGCCAGACCCAGAAAGAGAATAAACACATTTTTCTTTCCTATGCAGAACCTAAAATGTGTGTGCGAATGTGTGAGTGAGTGAGTGTGTGTGTGTGTGTGTGTGTGTGTGTGTGTACATACTTATTTGTCCTGGCAGGTATAGAGCTATTCTAAAAAGCCACTTGAGTCCCTCCCTTTGGCTAATACATTATCAAAACCACGGACTTTAAGAAATTTGATCTCCCTAGGAATCTCGTAATGGAAGAAGGAAAAAACCCAAAACCTGTTGCTAGTTAAAAGGGGAAACTTGTTGCTCTCAAAGATACTTTAAATCTTTCCTTTATTGATGCTTTCCTGCAGAAAAAAAAACTATTTATCGTGGAACAAAAGAACCTGAAAATCTTAGTAGATGCTCCCCAGACTTGGATCTACCACTGCAGCATGACACACAGAAAAGCAATGTATATGAGCTCTGAAGGACACTGAAACAGGTCGCTGTGGGTATGTAGTTTATTATAAACTTTATTCATGCCATGGACAGACAGACAACAGCTTTGAAGAGGGTAAATCAGGACCTACATGGCTGAAGTGAGCATTACTTAGTTTCTCAGGACAAGCCTGCATCCAAGCTTCTTGTTCCTAAGTTGGAGGCAGAAAGGGGTTGGGGAGAAGGAGGTGTGGCTAGCATCCTCCCTTATATGTGAACTCTTTCCCAAAGTGAGAGGTCCTAGCATCTGGGGCCTGTTCACTAGGGACTCACAGGCAATGTTCTCAGTAGTGGCTACTGGTATGTATAGAGGGAAAGGGGCTGTGGGTATGTGGCCTGAGTCGTAGCTGGACTCTAACATGACATTCTTTTATTTTTAGACAGGATCTCTATGTAGTCTTGGCTGCCCTGTCTTGGAACTTGTCATGTAGACCAGGCTGGCCTTGAACTCACATAGATATACCTACCTCTGCCTCCCAAGTGGTAGGATTATAGATGTGCACCACCACTCCTGCATTACATTATTATACAAATAGACATGGAGATGACACGCTGAAACCTCTAATATTTTACATGCTAACCCAGTATTTCTTTTTAAGTCACTCACAAGTGTTTAAAAAGGATGAAGTTTTTTTTTCTTATAGGAACTGGTGACAAAGTAAGATACCTATAATATGTCACTTGAAGCAAATTTTGGCCCTCAAGAAATTCTCTGTGTGAGTTTAAGGCTAAAATTCAGGTGGCTGGAGAGATGACTTACTGGTAGAAAACACTAGTAGTTCTTGCAGAGGAGCCAAGTGCAGCTCCCAGCAGTTCCTAGCTCATTTTTCTGACCTCCATGGGCACCTGCACACACATGGTGTGCATACCCACAGGCACACACACTAGATAGATAGATAGATAGATAGATAGATAGATAGAGAGATAGACAGACAGACAGACAGGCAGGCAGGCTATAATTCAGCAGGAGATCCAAGAGTCTTATTATTGAGAAGTGGCTCAAAAAGCCCTTGTTCATTTCAAGAGGCAAAAGTATAAGCTTTGGGGAAGAGGAAGTAAGGGGGTGCATCTTGGTTCATCGATGATTTGGGCTTTCAGCGCTCATAAAATGTGTCTTTCGATAAGGAAAAAAGGGCAGGGGAGGAAGAGGAGGAGGAGGAGAAAGAGAAGACAAATCCTCTCTAATTCCATTATTAGCATCTGAGTAGTTTTTGCTGGGTTTTATTCTTTCTCTGCACTTTTACTTATTATGTAAGTTTGATATTTTCATGCCATTAAGAAACAATTACATGCACACTTTCACTTGCCCTTTTATACATGAGTGCCTTCTCATCATTAAAAACTCCTAATTTTAAAAATGACGTATTTCCAAAGGGAAAGCGTGTCTTCAGGGCAGAGTGGGTGTCAGGGTGCATTGTACCTTGAGAAAGACTGATCCTAAGTACCTAGACACTCTGAAGCTCAAAAGGGAAAATGGTTCTGAAGCTCTGTGCCCTCCCTCTCCTCCATCCCCACCCCTGGCAGGGTGACTTTCCCAGCTGGGCTCCCAGAGATCAGCTTCTTACTCTTGCTTACAGTGAGGCTGCCTAGTTCCCACCTCAGGATCAGTCCCCACCCACACAGAGAGGAACAAGAAAGGGCCCTGTTTCTGCTAAAAGTTTCAAGGGAAGTCCATAGAAAATCAATTGCAGTTTTAAAGCGAGCTTTTTGGCAAAGAACTCAATAATAAGAGGGTAAGCTCTCTGGAACTTCAAGGAGACATATTAGGGCCTCTCTAACATTCTTCTATATAGTTTTCCTCACTGCTTTCTTACATGTTTGTCTGTGGCTCAGAGTGCTTCATCAGCGTTCTGTGTGTGAGCCCTTGGTGGATGCTTGTAGGTCACAGGAGGCCTTCTTTTTGGGATCCTCCATAGCACTCCCTTCTTCTGTCTAATGTAGACCCTTCCCTCAAGAGACGGCATCTCTGCCCAGCCCACTGTTGCTACCCATTACTATCCTGATAGTGTTGCGGGGCCCCGAGAAAGGTGCAAAAGAAGGTGTGACTTTTTCTGGGAAAATTGCACAAACATCCACTCACCCTAGATATGCACCAACAATAGACTGGAGGAATGAGTCCACCAAATGCAACTTGATGAGTCAGTGAACATACTGGGTTATCCACTGGGGTATGGTGTGAAGAGTTCCTTACATGACCAGGCATGGTTCAAAGGCAGCTGCGTCACCAACAGTCCACTCTATGGGAGGATATTTTTAAAAAGCTGCAACCCTGGAGCTGTCAGGAAGATGTATAGACATCTCTGATTGATAAAGCTTTCTCTCCTCAGCAGTTCTTACTGTTACATAATCTTGGAAAACGGGGGTGGGGGGGACCTCGTGAATCTTGTTAGTGTCAGGAACTTTCTGAGACTTGTGAGTTGTTCCCTTCCTAGTGTTACTGAGCCTCCTTCCAAGATGGAACGTCTCAATTGAGGAAAAACTGTTATATAATAATGTGAACTGAAGTTCAGAGATAGGGTCAGGGCAACTTGAATTAACTACAAGCCTGATTATTAAAACTTCTGTGTCTATAGAGAGCTGTAGGAAGCTGGAGTGTTATGGATCCAGAGGCAAATTATCTTGGGCTATCTTATCCCCTTAATAGGCTTTCATTGTTCTCTGTGTTTGCCCTAAAAATCCTTATGCTAACTGGGTAAGAACAGATCACTGGCTTCCACCACCCAAGGCTAAGACTATCATCCAATAGTACCTAAAGCCTACAGCCGAGATTTCCCTGCTTTGCTAGAACCACCTACCCAGGAGTTCCACTCACGCATTTAAAAAACAAGATCTTGACTTATACTTTCATTTGTTCTGTTACCATGAAAACTTCATGAAACTATTACCGCATGCAAACATGGAATTTAGGACAGTTTGCCTCAGTGTTCTTGGGCCATGGTCACTCACATTTGTCTCCAGAATAAACCATCTTATTCCGACTGTGGTTTTTGTTCCTACAGTAGTTTGACTCTTATGTAAATTCATCATCACCACACACAGGATTACAGAATGCTACACACCAGAGTCTTCTCTCTTTCCAAGGCCCACCATATACAGGCAAATACTTAGCCCCAAAAAGTTCTTTTTAAAAATTTGTGTTATAGGTATTAATGTGTGTTTTTGGGGTGCCACATGACACATGCAGAAGCCAGAGGACAGCTATGTAAAGTCAATCAGATCTCTCCTACCTTTATGTGGGTGCCAGGGGTTGAGCTCTGAACCCCGGGCTTACATGGCAAACGCCTTTACCTGCTGAGTCCTCTTGCTGGCCCAGGGATGCCTGAGAAGAGCATGGTGCTGACGGCTTTTTAATTTAAGAGAAAGCTTCCTTTCCAAACTAACTTGATCTTTTTACTGTAGAAAGGGTGATTTCCTAAAAGTGAAAAATCAGAGCAGCAAGCAGGCTTGGGCTGCCATCTCATGTTTTTAGGAAGAAGGTCAAAGATGATGTCCCTGCCACTTCCTCAGTTGCAAGAGAAAAGACTGTATCCAAACTCAGGGAAATGCACTGAGCTTTCTGATGAGAGGTGGAAGCAAGGCACTCAGACTCCAGGGAAAATCCTTTACAGGGTTCAGAAGAGCAGTTCTTGCAGCAAGTACAGATCCGCAAATCACCTTGTGGTGTGGAAATGTTTTCTGCTTACATGTGTACTTTATATGCAGTTTGTTTGTTTGTTTGTTTGTTTGTTTGAAGACAGAGCTTCTCTGTATAACAGAGGCTTGGCTGTCTTGGACTCTCTCTGTAGACCAGGCTGATCTCGAACTCACAGAGATCTGCCTACCTCTGCCTCCCAAGTACTGGGATTAAAGGTGTGTGCCACCACACCTGGCTACTACATATGTATTTTTTATGAATTTATTCATCTTGAAATTTTAATAACACAAGGTGGATAGCACCCAGGCAATAGCAACTAATGTTGCCTTTTGGCTTACACACACACACACACACACACACACACAGAGAGAGAGAGAGAGAGAGAGAGAGAGAGAGAGAGAGAGAGAGAGAGAGAGAGAGGGAGAGATTCCCCTTTTTCATTTATAAAGGTAGATCTTGGCTATTTATTTATAATTTTCAAGTGAGGAAACCAAGACTCAGATCAATGTGCTCAGAAGCACACAGCCAATTAATAACAAATTCAAGACTTTTAACTCCAAATAGGAAGTTACACTTAAATGACCCCATTAGGTAACTGTATCCTTTGAAATCTAGATCATGGCCTACCAATTACTAAAGGGCTGTATCAGGGACTTTACATATAGTTTTTATTTAATCTTACATAAAATCTCCAAGCTAACGGTCATTAATGGATGCCATTAAAGTGTTTAAATAATACTAGAATGCAGCACTTATGGTGCCCTGAGCACTTCCTGGATGTTATCTCCAATCTCACAAAATCTCTTGCAAATCTCATTGCCCTTGCTTCATACACAGAAGGCCTGGGTCTCTAGGGATGAAAGGATGGGCAAGGGTTACACAGCTTGGAAGTGATTACACCTGGATCCAAATCTCAAAGCCTGTGTGTTCCCCAACTGCTGTCCGTGTAGGCACCTGTAATGTATATTCCAGCTCGGATATTCCCCCTTTGATGGGTTTGTTGGGGGCCACAAGATACCCCATGACGTTAAGTAGCTACCTCAGATGATGGAGCAGCTTGTGTGAGGAGTCTAATATTTCCAGGAAGGGCTGAGGTCTCAGCATAGGACCTAGCCTTTCACTTAGGAATGGCTGGTGTCAAAAACAAAATGTCTCTGTGTTTGACATTTACTATATATACTATAAAATTGATGAGAAGAAACAGCAGACAAAGAGCGAGTGACTTGGCGGCACCACAGGCTGTGTCTACGAAAGCAGAGCTGCCTAATACCCACTTACACAGAAGGAGAAAGGGAGCGCAGAAAGCTTCCCATATGTGGCCCGGCAATAGGTCATTGCTTGGAGTAGCTGGGGAAACAATGTGAGTGGTGAGTCAGGTGACCAATAAACATTTCTCATGGTCAGCTGATACTGAGGTGGTGAGAAATCCAGGAGCCAAGGTCTTGCAGTTCTGGGGACCAACTTACTTTTCTTCAGGAAGTTGTCATTATGTAACCAAAATGGAGGAGTTTTATGAAACGATGTGACCATGGCTAGCATCATCATCCTCGATGGTATGGTCTGTGTGTCATCAAGATGCCCAGATGCTCTCAGGTTCCAGTGAGATTCCTTTCTCATTAAAAAAAAAAAAAAAATCAAGGTATCTGGAAGGAGGAAGGGGACCAAGGCTGACCTTTGGCCTTCGTGTGCTCTCTCACACACCTCCACCAACACACATGTAGTTGCAAATACAAATACACAAACAAACATACCACAAAAGCAATCATTTCAGAAGGAGGTGAGGCCCTTCCTGATTCCACACGATTTCCAGAGTACCCTTCAGTGAAAGACACTGCCCACAAAACACCAAAAAATTGATTTTCTCTTCCTTGTAAGCTGTTCAGGTTGCTCTGAGAAAAGACTGTGAACTGGGCATCTCATTAAAAACAAACAAACAGAAATGTACAAATGAATCACTCACAGTTCTGGAGGCTGCGAAGTTCAAAGTCAGATCTGGCAGACCTGGTATCCCAAGAGAGTAGCTGCCTGGTCAGACATAGCCTCCCTTTCACCGTGTGCAAGTGGCGAAAGTGACAGCGGTGTTATTGGAGCTTTTTGGTTGGTGGTTGGGGTTTTGGTTTGGTTTTGGTTTGATTTTTGGTTTTTTGAGATGGTTTCTCTGTGTAGCATTGGCTGTCCTGGACCCACTTTGTAGACCAAGGCTGGCCTCAAAGTCACAGCGATCTGCCTGCCTCTGGCCCCTCCCCACTGAGTTCTGAGATTACAATCCTGCACCACCTCCCCCTTCTGGCTTTTTTTTTAAAACAAGGGTAATAGTTACTCTTTGAATAAATTTCCTACATTGTTATCAAGTATAACAAGGCAAAACAAAAGGCTCATTTTAGATAATTTTTTTTTAAATGCTGAGCCGAGAGATTAAAGGCTGGCAAAAAGAGCATCAAGATTAATATATGAAAACCGCTAGTTCAGGCAGGTGTGGTGATGCACACCTTTAATTCCAGCACTCAGGGAGGCAGAGGCAGGAGGATCATTGTGAGTTCGAGGCCAGCCTGGTCTAGAAAGAGAGTCCAGTACAGGCAAGGCTACACAGAGAGATCCTGTCTCGAAAAACCAAAAGAAGAAGAAGGAGGAGGAGAAGGAGGAGGAGGAGGAGAAGGAGGAGGAGAAGAAGGAGGAGGAGGAGGAGGAAAAGAAGAAGAAGAAGAAGAAGAAGAAGAAGAAGAAGAAGAAGAAGAAGAAGAAGAAGAAGAACAAGAAAAGAAAGAGAAAAGTGCTAGTTCATAAAGAAGACTGGAAATCTTTTCCAGCTGGACTACATGGATCCAAAAGAGCCTTGAGAAGAACATACACTGGAGAAACAGGAAAGATGCAGTGGAAATGACCTATAGGAGGCCCTGGCCTGTGCTCTTTAGCTTATGCCTTTCCTGTTCACTAGCCTGCTCCCATGTGTCCTTCTCTTGCTGTTTAAAATCCCCAACAGTGGTGTAATTAGATCAGGGATGTACACACAAGTTCCCTGCATCACAAACAGTCCAAAATCAGACACAACCCAGCCCAAGCAACAGTCTACACGGGAGTTATTTCCAGGAAGTTTTCCATAACTTAATTTCATCCATTGTAGACAGCTCCTCCCATCCTCTCGTAAAATGTTGATGTGATTCACTTTGCTTTGGAAACTTAAATGCCTTTTTTCGCACAGCTGCACTGAAGTATACACAAACACATGCTCAAACAACATTAGTCTCATCAGAAAATTATATACACAAGCAGACTGCAGGTGGGTGTATGTCCAATCTGGGCAGCATTGCTTAGAGTCCATATAGTCCTCTTGGGAAAGAACAGTTCTGGGTCTTTGTCTCAGACTATACACAAGATTAAAGGCTATTCATAAGAAGACAGGCAATATAAACCTAAAACTATTCAAATACAAGCTAGGACTGTGTGGCCTGAAGAGGTTTCACTCAAAAAATAAATAAGATTGGTTAAAATGATATAAATTTTTAACGCCGGTCAGTGGTGGCTCACGTCTTTAATCCCAGCACTTGGGAGGCAGAGGCAGACGGATCGCTGTGAGTTCAAAGCCAACCTGGTCTACAAAGCAAGTCCAGGACAGCTAAGGCTATACAGAGAGACCTGGTCTAAAAAAAAGGAAGAAAGAAAGAAAGAAAAAGAAAATAAAAAATTTTAAATGGAAACTGAAAAAAATATGAGATATGAGTTAAAATCAATCTAGAATTCATCTAAGAACAGCAAGACTAAGGGGAGCTGATCCCACACCCTAGGACCCAAGGAAGGACAACACAATTGGGGCTGATTTGTTCCAGATAGTCACCGCAGAGGAACAAGCTTCACTTGAGACTAGTGTGCAACCTTCCCTGGAACCGTCTCAGTTAATGAGGCAAAGTCAGCACAGAAAGGGTAGGGAGGTGCGTAGTTCTGGCAGCCCAAGGGTGTTCTCCTGTCAGCTAAAAAGCATACCTCTACCCTCAGAGGGAAAAGAGAGAGTCGTTATAACTATGAGTGACCACGGCCCAAAACACCAATTCGGGTTGCCCAAATTCCATGTCCCAACACGGCAATGGTTTCATGAAGGCTTTATAGTCACAGAACAAATAAAAGTCATACGTAAAGGTATTTTTCAAATACATTGGTGGAAACATCAGATATGTGGGCTACAGGAAAATGAGGGACTGCCTGTGGTAGACCTGAGATGCTGTCTTGTGATACTCGTAGCTTTGGGGTTGGTGGAAGCTAAGGGTCTGTTCCTATGTTCTAAAAGGATCTATCACACTATCAAGCTTGGAGGTCAAACACACTGGTGGGTACCAATGGCTAATGGAAAGGCTAAAGATAGTCCAAGGACATTTGTAATTTGACTCTGGATCTGCACCATTCTAACCTCTCCACCACACCAAGGTGCTAATCAGTCAATCAGCCTTGTAGAATGTTCCATGCAGCCATGGCTTCTTCCTTTATGTTCACAATTGTTTGTGAGCTATGTAGACACCAGCCAGAAACTCAGGGGGATGTTCTGGAAATGAGAAGACTATGAAGGGACACTAAACACCTTCAGTTGTTTGGGAAATGCAAATATGTTCAGGGGACACTTAGAAGCCTTCGAGAAACCACACAGAGCTGAGTAGTGACAGCACACTGAGCAGTCTCCAGCCACATAGTGACACTGGCCAACCTGGGAGCTTGCCACCTCTACGTCCAACACAACGTCCACATTTACCACTGTCTGGTCCCTGAGCTACACAGAGAGGCGACCTGAGGAGAGTGAAACTTAACCCATCAACACACGTGCAAACAATCTCAACAGAGGCATCATCGACTACATATTGCAAAAAAGACAGAGGTTCCAGCTGTGTGCGTATGTGTGTGTGTCATGTAAGTATGAGTGTGCAGTTGTCGGGGGGAAGGACTGTATGTGTAGGTGTGTGTCTATGTGTCTATGTGCATAGGGGTAGGGGCATGTATATATATATGTGTGTGTGTGTCTATGTGTATAGGGGTGTGTAGGTGTGTATATGTGTGTATGTGTATAGGAGTGTGTGTGTATGGAGTGTGTATAGGGGTAGGGGTGTGTGTGTGTGTATATATCTGTCTATGTGTATAGCAGTGTGTAGGTATGTATACGTGCGTATATATGTGTATATATATAGGGGTGTGTGTTTATGGGGTATGCGTAAAGGTAGGATAGGTGTGTGTGAGGGGGTGTGCGTGTGTGTGCTTATGTGTGTATAGGAGTGGATATGTGTACAAGGGCGTGTGTATAGTAGGGGTAGAGTGTATGTAGATGTGGGAGTGTGTGTGTGTGCGTGTGCGTGCGTGTGCGTGTGCGTGTGCGTGTGTGTGCGTGTGTGTGTGTGTGCACGTGCGCGTGTGTGTGTGTGTGTGTGTGTGTGTGTGTGTGTGTGTGGTATAGGGAGTCAGGAGGAAACCTCAGGTGCCATTTCTCAGGCACTGTCCACATTGTATTTTGAAACAGGGTCTCTTCCTGGCCTGGAGCTCTAGGTTAGGCCAGCTGGCCAGGCAGCCCCCGAAATCCCCAGTTCTGCATGCCCATGGCTGAGATTACAAACACAACACACAACCAACACCTAGCTTTTCCAGGCCCCTCTGTTCTCAAGCAAGCTCTTTACTCACTGAGCTGTCACCCCCCATTTGTTGTCTTAACGACAGCCATCTGACAAGGGTAAACCAGAATCTTAATGTGGTTTTAATTTGTATTTCCCTGTGGCTAGGATGTTAAATTTTTTCATATGCTTATTGGCCATTTGTACTAAAAGCATATAATGCACTTGAGGGGAGATTTCTTTATGAAACCTGTTACCAATAAAAGCTATTTTTTTTTTAAAAAAATATGTGTAAAAATCTGAATTGATACTCCAAAAGTTCTTCAAAACTAAGAGAAAAATCTTTATGGTCTTCAGCTAATATGAAACAATAATTAGGTTTGACATCAAAAATATAAGCTAGGAAATAAATTATTGATGGGTTACGCTTTCAGAAAATTTAAACTTATTTTTATTCTTCAAAAGAAAATATTCAAAAAAAGAAAGAAAGAAACAAGGCACGATGTAAGGCTGAAGACAATATCTATAAATCAGTTATTTGATCAGGGATTTGTAGCCGGATCAGACAAAGAATTCTTAGGGCTCAGTAATTAGGAGATGCTTTAAAATGTGTCGAAGGTTGGAATAGACATATCACCCAAGAAGATGTATGAACGGCTGTGAAGGACATAAAAAGACGCTCAATGTCTTTTTCATAATAACAGAAATGCAAATTCACAGCACAATGGGCTGTCTCTCGTTACCCACCCACTTGAATGCCTAGAATTAAGAAACTGAGGATGCCCAGTACTTCAGGGATGTGCTGTTGGGCTTCAGAAAATAGCACAGCCACTTTGAAGAGGAGGTTGAAGTTTTCCTAAACTTTGACTGCCCATTTGTTTAGTGTGCATGCGTGTGTGTGTGTGTGTGTGTGTGTGTGTGTGTGTGTGTGTGTGTAAGTGCGTGGAGGTCGGAGGACACCTTCAGGAGTCAGTCCCCTCCTCCTGCCTTGTTGAGGTAGAGTCCACCTTGTTGAGCGTGTTGTTAACAGCTCTGGGTACCCCCAGGCTGGTCATCCATGAGCTTCAGGGTGCTGCTTCTGTCTCAGCCTCTCACCTTGCTCTAAGTGTGACAGGGTTGGAGATGCATGCCACTGCACCTGGCATATATGTGGGTTCCCAGGATCCATCCCTGGGCATCAGAATTGTGTGGGCAGTGTCTTTACCTGCTGACCCATATCCCCACCCGCTGGTGATTTTGTAAACAGTTTAATTTATACTTAACAAATGATCCACCAATTCTACTCCTACGCATATGGGGGAGGGAGGTGAAGGTTAGTGTCTACACAAATGGCATGAAAATATCTGAAGCTGCATTGCTCATACACATAAGCAAGGATTTGGAATTACCCAGATGCTCCATTAGCTCATGAGCTGATGAACTAAGCTTAGCATGGGCTTTGGAAACCTTAAAACCTATTTCCAGTAATGTAATTTCTACAAGGCCACACCCATCCCAAAAAGACCATACCTCCTAATCTTTCTAATTCTTTCAAATAGTGTCACTCCCTGATGACTAGGTATTCAAATATGTGAGCCTTTAGTGGTCATTCTTATTTAAACCAATGTGCGTTTGCACACACACACAACACATGCGCGTGCTCATCTTGGTCTGGTTCACCGTCCACACACCAACACACAGAGACACTTCCCAGGGTGGGAGTGAAAAGCAAAGCCCATGAAAGGGTCTGCCTGGAAGGTTGACGTTTCTATTTTCAAAGGAAGGGATAGGGTGCCTTTCTCCCTCAGAATTGGCTGGGCTATCCCAAGGGACTGAATACTCTGGGCAGACACGGAGAAGCTGCCTGGAGGAGCTGACTGGCCTGCCATCAGAGTGCCAGTGGGAGATTCAAAAGTTCTGATATCCTCTGGCAAGGAAAAAAAAAATCATCTCCTTGTCCTGAAAGAAGGAGAACCACCAAAAATTCAGCCATCTTAAATGTCTGAATGAAAAACACATTAGTCTACCAGAGCCTCTTCTTGCTGTCTGTCTACAGGGATCTGCCTGTCTCCCAGGCCCTCACCACCATCTACACTCACAAAATAATTGAACTAATTATGGGCCTTAACTGAAAATTTTCCCTTATAAAATTCTATCACCACACAGCTGCTAAAAAAAATTGAAATGAATTAAGAATGAAAAGCGCTGGAATCAACCAGAAAACCTGTTAATGTTTTTATGAGACATTTCAGAATGAGGGGGTGCAGGAAGAGCCAGAGAAAGATAAAAGCAGTGTCTCACTGTCTCATCTCCTCTTCAGACAGTCCTAAGGCATAGACAGACACACAGCATGAAAGTCGGGTCCCAAGTAAGTGACAGTTTGCTAAAACTGGAAGGGCATGGAAAGAATCAGAAAGGACCAAAAAGCACCTTGGGCTCTCACTCCAGAAGCAAGCAGACCAGCGCACTAACAGAAGTGTAAAAGTCCGCCCGCCATGGTCGCCTGAGCATGAGGTGTCTGACAGGCAGGTGGACAAGTGTGTCCCGGGCACAGGCAGGTGTCAGCTTAAAGGATACAGGCCTGGAATTCACTTGCTTCTAGTTATAGCGTCAACCTGATGCCCATGAGGACAAGCATCAAGAGTGAACGGAGCAGGGGTGAATCTGCTGAACACCCACTGAGGGTCTCAGGAGGAAACGACAGCAATATGACGTGGTGGTTATGCTTGTCAGCTTGGTGGGATCCACCAATAAACATACCTCTGTCCCAGTCTACGACAGTGTTTTAAGACAGGATTAATTAAGGAAGAGTGTCCCTCAGGGTAGGCAGTGCCTTCCAATAGATGGTTCAGATCTAAAGAGGTCCAAGGGGGAAGCGAGGTGGCTTAGCTGCCTGTCTTTCATTCTTGGTGGTGAGAGAGTGCTCCTGTTGTCATCTCTTGATGATGTCACTCTCTAGCTTCTTTGGCCTTCCACTATGGGGTAGAATGAACAGTAACCAAGATCTCTCCAGGCCTTTACACCTGATTGAAAATGCTAAGGCATCCAGCTTCACGGATGGATGGGCAACTGGGTTTTCAGGCTCTAGTGTGCAGATGGCCACTGCTCACTTACCGGGCATGTCGTAGTTTCACATCTGTCTCTGTGATAAAATATCTTGATAACAGGTAACTTCCAGGAGAAAGGATTTGTTCTGCTTCAAAGTTCACTGCTAATAAATAAATAAATAAATAAATAATAAAAAAAATAAATAAAATCATAGTAGCAATAAGCTTGAAACAGCTAGTCATATGCACCCACAGTCAAGAACAGAGAAGACTGCTTAGATGTGGCCTTGCTTCCCTGCTCAGGGTGTTTTTTTTCCCACTTCAATGATCTCAATTAAGACAACCCTTAAAAAACAACCTTCCAGAGTCAACAAGATCTAGACAGTCCCTCACTCTCTGTCCATGTGATTCTGAGTGTCGTCACATGGACAAAACTAACAGTCGTGGAGGCCCTACTGTGTGTAAGCTGTTCTAGCAAATCCTTCTTTTAAAAAAATGCACACTCTGCTGGGAAGTGGTGGCGCACACCTTTAATCTCAGCACTCGGGAGGCAGAGGCAGGCAGATCGCTGTGAGTGAGGCCAGCCTGGTCTAGCAAAAAACCCAGGACAGGCTACACACACACACACCAAAAAAATGCACACACTAACTGTACTGTGTCTCTGGGGAATCCTGCCTAGTGTACTATTCCATATCCCCAGCCTATTGTTCTATTGCTTGTTATTATTATTCATCTCTTATTGTGCTACTTAATAAATTAAGCTTTGCCACAGGCACAGGCACAGGCACAGGCATAGGCACAGGCCTCCTGTGTCTGTGTGAGAGTCGGCTGAGAACAGATACCATGAAGGCAAACCACCCAAAACAACCTGCCACAGTTTACAATATCTTCTAGATCCCAGAGACAGAAAACATGCCAACTACTGGCCTTCTCCTGAACTCACTGGAGTAAGATTATTTAGAGTCATAATGCACCAGGGAACATTTTTGGTTGGTTCAGGTTTTGTTTTAATGTTATGTATTATCTTCATTATGAAATGCATTAGAGTAATACCCCTTTATCCATAAGGGATATAGTTCAAGAGCTCTAGTGACTACCCCAAGATGGGATTGAACACTGTGTGTGTGTGTGTGTGTGTGTGTGTGTGTGTGTGTGTGTGTGTGAAGCCACCACGCAAGCCTATGGTACAGCTCAATATATTAAGCACCATAATTGTGGCAGATGAAGGATGCACTGGACAATACTATGATTCATATCCCAAGCAGGGCCGGGATGGACAGGCAAGCAGTGTCATCATGTTTAATGTCAGGCAATGAACAATCACGAGTTGTTTGTTTTCTGACTTTTGCAGTTAATCCTCTTGAACATGGTCAACCATGAAAACCGAAACCTTGGAGAGAGTGGGGTCACAGGGAAGGAAGTAGCAACTGCAATATGATCTTAAGCGTAATATAATATGAAAAGCCACACATTAAAAGTGTTCCACCCCTTGTCCTTAGAGGTGACATGCTTTAGTGTCCCTTAGTGTCCTTGAAGAAGATGGTTCCAAGGAAATAGAAGTTAGGAAAATAATAAGAAAGTGTGTAGAATGGAGCAGGGAGAAAGTAGGCAGACAGAAGGGGAGAGCAGATGAGGGAGAGAGAGACTGTGAGAATAGACTCAGAACAGAGATTAAAGGGCCAGACACAGGAAGACTTGGTTGACCTTTCTTGGAACTATCTGTCCCAAGAGGACTCTCTGTCTCTTTGCTCTCTGTCTTTCAAGAATAGCTGTCCATACTGTCCTGACAGCCGCCCACCTTCTCCCATACCTTCATAGCCCCAGAGAGCAGGCGATGAGAGAGGTGAACCTGGGACAATGAGAGGAGAGCCACGCCAGGGAATCCTCAGATTTTAAATAAGTTTGTATGCCCTGCTTGATAGCAACTCGAAAGGAAGTACCCAGTACCAGGGATGGGTTACTCTGGCCTCCAGGTTCATCTACTGTGTGTCCAGAGGACTCAGCACACCTCCACAAGGCTGTCCTGAACTGATTTATACATGTTTATTCACCAAGACCCAGTAGCTCCATGACAAGATTCAACTACAATTTTATCAAGGCTGGAAATACTAAATATTCTTTGACGTGTGTGTGTGTGTGTGTGTGTGTGTGTATGTGTGTGTGTGTGTCTGTGTGTGTGTGTGTGTGTGTGTGTCTTAATGCAGGTGGGTGAGTGTGGAGGTCAGAGTAGAAAGTTCTTGCTTCTTTCACTCCACTCTTATGTGGGTTCCAGGCATTGAACTCAGAGCATCGGGTTTGTGAAGCAACATTTACCCATGAAACTATTATCTTAGGTCCCTGAATTTTTTTTTCCTTTTTAATTTGTACCGCATTTTTGTTTACTGTTTGTGCATATGTGCCTGCCACGGTGCAAAGGTGGTTGTTAGAGGATGCTGGAATGTGGTCTGGGCATCAAACACAGCGTGTTAGGGTTAATGGCTTCATGACAGCCTCACCCGCTTGAGCCATCTCACTGGCCCCAAAACTATTTGTTGTTGAGTGACGGGATCTCACTGTGTAGCCTTGGCTGGCCTGAAATACTCTACATCTACTGGGCTGGGCTTCGTCTCACAGAGATCCACCTGCTTCTGTCTCTTGAGTGCTGGAGTTAAAGGTGTGCACCACCATGCCCTGCCCCCAAACAATTTTTTTTGCTGAAGAGTTAAGAGAGAGGGGAGCTCTTTCAGAAGGGCTGGCTAAAACTGCAAAGGTGCTCCTAAGGGCTGAGCGGGAAAATGTCACGGCAGGCAGCTTTAGAACCATCTAGAGACAAGAGCAAACTTTCCAAATGAGGCAAGAGTCGATCACCAGTGACAAGCGTCTCATCCGTATCTGAGTGCCCTGAACTAGGAGACAGAATCAGGGCTGGACATGAAGGGTGTTCCTTTTGAAGGACAGGAACATAAGGTGTGTGCTGACGGGAGCCTCGCTGGGAAGCAAGCGGGCACGGCTTCATTCAGACCTGTCTTCCTCAAGCGAGAGGGCTTCTACAGCACCCTGGCCGTTTAGACTCCAGTTGTGCACACCTTCCATGTGGCGCCTGCTCATTCCTGGATGAATGAGGTAAGGGCCACAGGTTCAGCTTCCTGGGGACCAATCTGAGGCTTTGATTTACGGCCGTAGATCACAGCTCAGCTGTGACTATTTAGTGCGTTAGTAGCCACAAGGAGCCAGGAACGTCTTTTTTTTCTTCCTTCTCTGCCTTTACCACACATAGGAAGCTTTTCTTACGTGTGTGTGTGTGTGTGTGTGTGTGTGTGTGTGTGTGTGTGTGTATGAGAGAGAGAGAGGGAGGGAGAGAGAGAGAGAGAGAGAAACACAGAGAGAGAGAGACAGAGTGTGTGTGTGTCTGAGAAAGTATGTGTGTATAACGTGTGTGTGTGTGTGTGTGTGTGCATTTGTGTGCGTTTGTGAGAAAGAGACATAGACAAAGAGACAGTGTGTGTGTCTGAGGAGGTATATGTGTATAACGTGGTGTGTGTGTGTGTGTGTGTGTGTGTGTGTTCAACGTGTGAGTGCATGATGGCCTGTTGGTGCATTGTTTGTGTATCTACAGTATTAATTCCTCAAGGCGGAGCTGGGAGGGCTGTGCACCTGTAATAGGTAATTAGTACATTGATTCTTCACAGAGCTGGCCTTACTTCTCTCCACTATGGAATGTCTGTTTTGAAAGACGTAACCCACACATCACACAAAGTGGGAACAGAGACCTACTTGTATGAAAACACAGGGACGAGTCTTCACTGTCTTGGAGTTTACAGTGGATGTCTAGCGATGATGTGGGAAGCTCAGGTATCAGACGGAAAGCAGATCAAACAAACTTCATGAAAGTTTAAAACTTTCATGTACCAAAGATCCTATCAAAAGAGTGAAGACAACCTACCTTTAAAGGAAGAGCCTGTTTCCCAGTGCCCCCTCCATTCTGGGCCATCCTGCTTAGCTTGACCTGTCTATTTGACAGAGCCTAGGGTCATTGGAGAGGACAGTCTGAACTGGGGAGCTGCCTACACCACACTGGCCTGTGGGCATGTCTGTGAGGGATTACCTTGACCATTAATTGATACAGGGGGCCCAACCAGCCCTATAGGCTCAGCACCCTGGGAAGGCGGTTCTGAACAGTAGGTAAAAGCTAACTGAGTATAGCTGGCCTGTAGAGGCAGGTAGGAACCTTATAGTTCCCATGGGGTGTTGTTGGCTGGGAAGTGACTTCTTTTTCCAAGGAAATGTCATATGGGATAGGAAGCAGGCCTCCCTTCAAGTTTTTGCCTTGAGTTCCTGCCTTGACTCCTCATAACGATGGACTGCGGCCTGGAGTTACAAGCTTGAGGGGACCCTCCCCAGGGACCCCACACTCCCCCAAAGACCCCAGTTTGCTTGACTAGTCCAACTCCATGACAGGCTTCAGGATTTCACTCTGACTAACTAGGCCAAGTTTCTAACAATTCCTGGAAAAACTACAACTCGTGGGCAGCTCATGGGCAGCTAATCAGCTTACAGGT